>NC_056728.1:752247042-752292042 GCF_019279795.1 Protopterus annectens | reverse complement strand
GGGGTTGGGGGTTGGTGAGGGAGTTAGGGGTTGGCATAATAGTTGAGGTGTTTACCTCACAGATGCAAGAAACTTGGTTTGATTCTCATCTTTGAAAGAACATTGCTAGGCTTAAAATGGCTCATAATAGCAGCTAGCCTAGTACTTACATATGAATCTGTGAACTTCCATTAGGAATTTATAGAATAGATAACATAGTCTGAGGAGAAATTGTTACAGTGGAAAAGAGAGAGAGACAAGTAAGATACAGTTTTGTATACCTCAAATAGCTGTGAAGTCTACCAAGATGAGTAAACTAGAGGGAGGATCAAGAATTGATAAATTAGGGATGTAAAGGGAAGGGGGCTATCAAACCATGGAAAACACTGTGAAAAAGAGTTCAAAAAGAGACATGTTTTTAGCACTTTAGAACTGAAATCTAACTATTTCTGGACAAATTGACAAAATGAGATTATTTAATCATGGCCTTTCATTATGTAGGATAATTTTATGTAATAGGAAATTTGAAATAAATGGACCGTGTTTTTTGGAGGGGATGCATTTTAGAATATTCTATTGGTTGAAAATTGATCATGTGATTTTTTTTAAGGGTTTTAAATAGCTTTTTAATTGCTTTTTAAATGTCTGATGAAGTTTTGGATTGCCTAAAATGAAAGTGCTCATTTTCATTAAAGTGTATTTGTCAATGTCTCATTACGGAGTTGCCTATGACCAATACATTTGATGTGCTTTGCCTTAGGGGCTTATTTCTTGAGACAAACAACAATGATGGCATGGAGAAATTTAAAGAGTTGAGAGGCTAGCAAATGTTCAACCCTCTGTTTAACCGGTAATCATTTGTCTTTTCTGTAATGAGGCAGTGGTGTTTGTTTCCTGTGAATAGGTAATAAACCTGAGTATTTGTTAAAGTTATTTTTTAAAGATAGTTTGAATATAAGTGACATTTCTTTGGAGGATGCAGCAATAAGGAGTATGCTGCATAGTTGTTGCTCAAGCAGATTCCTTTGGCAGTTGCTGCATTAGCAGCATATGTGAGGAAAGGAGAGTTTTTTCTTGTACAAACCAACATGGTAATGGAAGTCAAAAAAATGTTAAGCCATTTGCAATGTATTAGAATTGGGAGACATTATCAAGTGGAATTGTCTTATTGTCTTGAATTTGTGGTTGGGGCTTTTAGTTAAACCATGTCTCAGTAACTGCACAGACGTCAGCATCCTCTAAGTTGAGGAGTGCTTCCAGGGAGTGCAGTTTCTTCTTTAAACTCCTTTACCTTAATCTTAACTCTTACCACATATATATGTAACCATCTAAACAACAGTACTGTGATTATGCATGGGAATTAACTATATTCAATACCTTTACTACTTAATTTATTTTGTCCACATTATGTTATGTAAATATGTCATTTGTAAATATGTAAACATCAATGTAATTGTATTCTGTATGTGACAATGTAAATACTAAATTTTGCTGTCATTTTATATCATGAATGTATCTTTTGGAGACTTTCTACTCAGTTCTCCGCTGAAAATGGGCATCTGCCCAGTCAGACTATCCCGGCCAACAAATGTCAAATAAGTAAATAAAATAGTTGGTGCCAAAGAGCATAGTTTTTGCTTTTGATGTGTTAAGGAATTTTTTTTTTTGAATATCCATTCTGTGAGTGATAGGAAATCTGATTGTAGTTCTTTTTGTAGAGTAAAAGAGACAGATTGCTATGGAATTTGACCATATCATTGCATTTACAGGCAGGACAGGTGGATTACCTTTCAAATCCTGAAGCCTATAACACAGATATTCAGAATGTTGAGATGAAAATACCAAAGACTGACAGCCATGAACAGCTGATGTTTCTCAGGGCAAGTAAATATTTGTCCAACACCTGACGTCCACACACCGGGCTGTATAACAATCACATAGGTGGGGGCTACACCCCCCAACCCCCCTTAACTATATATATGCCAACTCCAGGATCACACTAAAGTGAGGAAAAGGGCATGTTTCCACATGCCGGGCAAGTGTTTACTTGCCATGGGAAACATTGGCTGTTTGTGAGTGTTAGTCATCTGTATTTTTGTCTCGTCATTCTGAATGTTGGTGCTGTGGGCTTTGGGATTTAGAAGGGGATCCGCATATGCAGATGCAGAAGGTTGTGTGGAAGTTTGTTATTGAAAATTGAGAATGGAAGTGGAGCTAAAGTTGATACTTGTGGTACGCCTTTCAAAAGCGGGATTGATGAGGTAATTGAAAAACTTGGCTTAACATAGAAATTACAGATGGAGAAAGAGTTTTTGAACCAGACAGAAGCTGCTGGGCTTATTCCTATATAAAGCAAGTATAATAAAAGCTGCCAGCACCCCACGAGGTAAATCCTCCGTGGCACAAAAGTATATAAAGAAATAAAAAGATAAAAATACCAACGGAGTGAAACACAGCTGTAGGCTGAAATGTCCAAACACAAACCAAGTCCAAGGTGATAAAAAATCCACAATTTATTGCAGAAACACAAACAGGTAAGCGCTTTCGCATAGGAGCTTCATCAGACCAGATAGTGAACAAAAAACTAGCTGATATTTATATAGAACAATTCTTACTCAAGGATATCAATTAAATAATCAATCAACTAATCAACCATTAAAAGCCACAGTATACAAAAATATTTCTGATAAACATAATATACTATATATATATATTTAAAGAATCTCAAAGGATTCTTAAATAAGTAAGCAACATCCTAAATATAAAATAAATAAATAAAAGAAATAATAATAAATAAAACTAATATTGAGCATCATAGCCTATAAAAAAACACATTAAGCAAATACATCAAAGCTAATTTCATTTACACAACCTCCTTTTCTTTAAAATAGGTTTGATTGAAGCCCTTTCATTCAGGCCCTTTCCTCTATCTGCCCGTAAAAGAACAATCCAGTGAGCCTCCCTATATTCAGTGTATGTTATAATATTACCTTCCTCACTATTCGGTATAATAACCTCAATCACCTTAAACTTAAAGGTATGGGTATTCCCAAATTCAGCTACATGCTTGGAAAGTGCATTATGTAGGGACCCTTTTCTAATGTGATAGATCTGTTCTCTCATTCTATCACGTAGGGGTCTATTGGTCTTCCCTACATAAAATGCCCCACAGGTTCCACACTCGGCCAAGTAAACAACATGGGGGGTCATACAGTTGCTGGACCCCTTAAAACAAAATTCCTTATGTAGTTCAGGATGAAAAAAGACATCAGACGTATCAATGTATGTACAGAAATTACAGGACCCACACGGCTCAGTATGGCTATATAATGGTCTTCCTATATTATTCCTATCGAAGCACAAAAGCCTCTTTAGATTTTTGTAATTTTTAAACCGAAATCTAGGATGACTACCTACAATGTTGCTTTTTCATGATCAACAAGAAGAATGGACCAATGTTGGTGAAATAATTTTGTTACTTGCTTAAAATCACCTGTGTAAAACAATGGAATTTTTGTATAACAACCTTTGTTAGTTACACTAGAATGATTCACTTCTAAAGATGGTCCAAAATATGGTCGTGCCTTAGTCAACTGAAGATCTACAAGATCAGACCATTGTCTATCAAGTTCATCAATAGTATAACCTCTATCCAGCAACTTCTTTTCCAGACTGTTCATCTCCTGTTGGAAACCAGCCAATGAAGGATTCAGCCTGAAAGCTCTCATGCCCTGACCCCTGATAAGATTTTTAAACAAGACGAACTTTTTAAAAATTATCAACAAGACACTTTATGTCCTTTATTCGAAAGACTATTGGACAGTGTTACTGTCTTTGAACACAAACTCATTGAGCAGAAAAGAACAAAGATTGTTAGAGACTTGTCTGATTTTCGGGCAGGCCATGTTTTTATGTGGCCGCGCACAGGACTGATTTCTGTTAACCAATCTGACAATAATGCTGTTACACGCCACGATGTTAACAGGACTGTTTCAACTAATGATAACACATTCAAAATTACCTCAACTAGTGTTAATATTGTACTTGATTGTGGTAAAGAACAAGGGCATGTGTCACATAATAACTTGGAAAGGGACCTTACAGGTTCGACACAGAGACAGGATTGTATTCGTTTGAATGTTGTTGAATCCAATGATAATGCCATTACCTCTAGTGAGGCTTCCAATTTAGATGGTAAGGTCGATCATGGTATGATTGTGACTCCTACCACCTCTAAAAAGAGTCCTAATCCGGAGGTTATAGTTAAGGATTCAGTTCATTTAAAGTTAAAGAACATGGATTGCTCTGTCAGGCTTAAGGAGAAAAGCAGGTCTGTAGTTCAGAATGAGATGCATGATGCTGTCTTTATGGGTACTGGTGGTGATCTCCCTTTTCCTCTACCTGTAGGGATGGACAGGATAGGGGGTCAAGGGAAATCAGCCAGCAGGGGACGTTACAAACGGAAGTTGTCAGGGGAACATTACCCCAGCCAGACTCTGAAGAAAATGTGGGGGAAGACCAAGAGTCATTGATTTTTAACATATCCAGTCATTGTTTGACCCCATATGAATGTAGTGTACTGAAAAAAGGTTTAAACTTTATACCAACTTGTAATAGTAATCTTGTTGATACTGTGTTAGATTTGAAAATTTTTTGTAGGGATGCTATGTTACGTCTGATTTATGGTGGATCCACATCAATAGATAATGAAGGACCACAAGCTCACTTGAGGAAGCCTAGTAGTTTTGTACCAGTCAATCATCCTTTAGTGGAAGCTTATTTTAAGTTGACTGAAGAAGACATCCCTCAGTTTTATGATAATAGGGGTCATTTTAAAAAACCCTTTAAATATAACCTCATTTATATGGAGAGACAGGCACTGTGTCACCTCCAAGATAATAGTTTGCTTGTCATCCAGCCTGCGGACAAGGGAGGACTAATAGTTATCATGGATAAAGCTTTTTACTATCGATCTATGAATGATATGCTTAGTGATACCAGTTTCTACAGTATAATCTCTGTTTCTGAGGTACATAGGATTATTTCCTCTGTAGATAATGATATTCAAGATCTTTATGCAGCTGGTCTTATCACTGATGAATTATTTGCTTTTATGCATACTACTAACCCTTTAATTCCCATAATACAAGGGTTACCCAAGGTACATAAACATTCTAGGAACCCACCCATGAGACCAATTGTTGCTGGTGGAGGATGGGTGACCGAACCTTTGTCATTGTATGTTGAAAAGTTTTTACGACCAGTCATTAGCTTGAATCCAACTGTTTTAAGAGATTCTAAACAGTTTCTATTAGATTTGTATGATTGTGTTCAAGGGTTAGATGACATTAGTGCATTGGCTTTTGTTACCTTTGATGTTCAATCATTGTTTACTATGATACCGAATGAGTTAGGTATACTTTATATACAGAATTATTTGTCTGCACATAGTGAATATTTGCCCAAACAGATTGATTTGGTTTGTTTCTTTTTAGAAACAGTTTTGAATAACAATGTTTTCATTTTTGGGGATGATATGTTCCTACAGAAACATGGCGTAGCTATGGGCACATCCTGTGCCAATAGCTACGCCAATAAGTTTCTTGCTCAGTGGGAGATTGAGTTACTATTTCCTCTTACCGAATTTAGGAATAATGTTATATTCTATCGACATTTTGTGGATGATCTATTTATTTTGTGGCGAGCGTCATCTGAAGAATTTACTAAGCTTTTTGGTATTATGAACAATTTGACTGACTGCCTTAGATTTACCTACCATATGTCATATACACATATAGACTATTTAGATATCTATGTTGAGAAGTTGAACAATACCATGATTAACACAGGGATTTTTCGAAAAACATGTCATAGGAATGCTTTTTTATTTAGATCTAGCATGCACCCTGGTTATATTTTTAAAAATCTTATCAGGGGTCAGGGCATGAGAGCTTCCAGGCTGAATCCTTCATTGGCTGGTTTCCAACAGGAGATGAACAGTCTGGAAAAGAAGTTGCTGGATAGAGGTTATACTATTGATAAACTTGATAGACAATGGTCTGATCTTGTAGATCTTCGGTTGACTAAGGCACGACCATATTTTGGACCATCTTTAGAAGTGAATCATTCTAGTGCAACTAACAGAGGTTGTTATACAAAAATTCCGTTGTTTTACACAGGTGATTTTAAGCAAGTAACAAAATTATTTCACCAACATTGGTCCATTCTTCTTGTTGATCATGAAATAAGCAACATTGTAGGTAGTCATCCTAGATTTCGGTTTAAAAATTACAAAAATCTAAAGAGGCTTTTGTGCTTCGATAGGAATAATATAGGAAGACCATTATATGACCATACTGAGCCGTGTGGGTCCTGTAATTTCTGTACATACATTGATACATCTGATGTCTTTTTTCATCCTGAACTACATAAGGAATTTCATTTTAAGGGGTCCAGCAACTGTATGACCCCCCCATGTTGTTTACTTGGCCAAGTGTGGAACCTGTGGGGCATTTTATGTAGGGAAGCCAATAGACCCCTACGTGATAGAATGAGAGAACACATCTATCACATTAGAAAAGAGTCCCTACATAACGCACTTTCCAAGCATGTAGCTGAATTTGGGAATACCCATACCTTTAAGTTTAAGGTGATTGAGGTTATTATACCGAATATTAGGGAAGGTAACTTTATAACATACACTGAATATAGGGAAGCTCGCTGGATTGTTCTTTTATGGGCAGATAGAGGAAAGGGCCTGAATGAAAGGGCTTCAATCAAACCTATTTTAAAGAAAAGGAGGTTGTGTAAATGAAATTAGCTTTGATGTATTTGCTTAATGTGTTTTTTTATAGGCTATGATGCTCAATATTAGTTTTATTTATTATTATTTCTTTTATTTATTTATTTTATATTTAGGATGTTACTTACTTATTTAAGAATCCTTTGAGATTCTTTAAATATATATATATATATATATATATATATATATATATATATATATATATATATATATATATATATATAGAGTATATTATGTTTATCACAAATATTTTTGTATACTGTGGCTTTTAATGGTTGATTAGTTGATTGATTATTTAATTGATATCCTTGAGTAAGAATTGTTCTATATAAATATCAGCCAGTTTTTTGTTCACTATCTGGTCTGATGAAGCTCCTATGCAAAAGCGCTTACCTGTTTGTGTTTCTGCAATAAATTGTGGATTTTTTATCACCTTGGACTTGGTTTGTCTTTGGACATTTCAGTCTACAGCCGTGTTTCACTCCGTTGATATTTTTATCTTTTTATTTCTTTATATAAAGCAAGTGGTTTATTAGAGTGTGGTGATCAAGAAGATTAAAAGTCTTAGCAAGCTCTAAAAATATTGTTCTGGTTACATGATCCCTGTCATATTCTAGAGTATTTCATCTGAGTTCAAAGAGCATTTATAGTACCATAGTCAGCCCAAAAAACATGTTTGGAAGAGAGAATGTCATACTGACTGATGCTGTGGTAAAGTTAAAGGTAGATTCATTTCTCTATTATTCTGTTAACAGTAGGTACGATAGAGAAATGGTGGAAGTGAGAAGGTTTGGATTAGCTGGATATTTAGGCAAAGGATTAACTATGGCAATTTTCCAAGTGTCAGGTGTAGTTTTTGGGTAAGGTAGAGATTGCATGTGTGCTGGAGGGTTTGGTAAGGTATTCTCCTCAGTGGTGTAAAATACAGGGAGTGATGTATGTGTGTGTGTGTGTGTGTGTGTGTGTGTGTGTGTGTGTGTGTGTGTGTGTGTGTGTATGTGTGTGTGTCTGTGTGTGAGTCTGTGTGTGTGTGTGTGCATGTGTGTGTGTGTCAATATGTGTGTGTGTGTCTGTGTGTGTGTGTGTGTGTGTGTGTGTGTGTGTACATATGGACAGCACAGTGGCATGGCAGTTAGAAGTTGTTCCTCAAAGAGCTTAATTCTCCAGTTCAAGTTCTTTGTGGAGCGTGCCTATGTTTTTTTTCCCAGTTGCGTCAGTTTCCTATATGCTAAACAACATTGCTGAAGTGATGAATATGAATTTGTAAGAACTAAAAGATGCAGTTTTTAACAAACAGGCCCGGTGTGCTAATGGTCAAACATCTAAAGAAACGAGACATCTAAAGAACAACAAAATACATAGCTATATAAATGCACATGCACGCATGCTTACATCTTTGAGTGTGTGTGTGCATGCTTGTGTTTGTGCATGTGTGTGTGTGTGTGTGTGTGTGTGTGTGTGTGTGTGTGTGTGTGTGTGTGTGTGTGTGTGTGTGTGTGTGTGTGTGTGTGTGTGTGTGTGTGTGTGTGTGCGTGCAGCGGTGTAGCCACAGAATTCCATTTTGGATTCAAAAACCTTATTACTGTCTCATCTGGTATTTAAACTTTGAAACATCTTTCAACATGTAGATCCACTGCAGCACTTAATAAATATGTGCATCATTTTTAAGTTTCCTCTAAAAATACTAAAATACTATTTTTCAGTTAGCAATCCTTTGTCTAAGAAAGCTATGTAGCTGTTGTTGGTTGTCTTAATTTGGAGAGTTGTAGACATAACATAGCCAGGAAAATTCACAATTTTCTACGTAATGCTCAGAAAAAAATTATTCTCTGTAGAGTACAAAGAGTATGCTTGACTACACCTGTGTGTGTGTGTGTGTGTGTGTGTGTGTGTGTGTGTGTGTGTGTGTGTGCGCATGCAAGTGTGTGTGTGTGTGTGTGTGTGTGTGTGTGTGTGCATGTATGTGGGTGTGTGTGTGTGTGTGTGTGTGTGTGTGTGTGTGTGTGTGTGTGTGTGTGTGTGTGTGTAGAGGAGTGTGATTGTGAGTGTGCATATGTATATAGTGAGAGAGACTGTGTGAAACAGTCACTGGTAATCATACTATATACACCAGCCTACATGTATCCAATTTAAAAGTCAAATTGTTAAGTTGTGTAAACTATGTTCTTCTTGAGTAGGTTCAACTGTTGTCTCTCATAAGTTAAAATTGTCTATTAAAATATCCTACTGAATGAGCAGGCTAGCTCTTTCTTTCTATGATTAGTCTCCTGCGATTATATAGTCACTGTCCATACAAATTCTGTGTAATTACAGAAATACTTCTAGCTCTCAGAGGAAATAAAGTTCGGCAAATTCAAGACATTTTTCTTCAATGCACTTGGGGATCATTCTGCAAAGCTGAGTAAATACAGGGATGCAGGAAGTACAGGGAAGGGTATCACAGAAAGTTATCCTAGTTGATATGTGTTTGGATATCACATGGAATACTTACCATTATTCATGCAGATTTTTAATGTATACATTCCATTTCCTTTCACACATGTAGAAAACATCCCGTT
Organism: Protopterus annectens; assembly: GCF_019279795.1. Taxonomy (NCBI): domain Eukaryota; kingdom Metazoa; phylum Chordata; order Ceratodontiformes; family Protopteridae; genus Protopterus; species Protopterus annectens. The sequence continues at coordinate 752,282,703 of NC_056728.1, read as the reverse complement.
ATAGATGCTGTATGACCTAAGTTATTCTACATATGTCAGTTTTTTTAAACAAATCGAGTATCCTTGGGCAGTGACAGAAATTCCTTGCGCACATAGCAAAGATGGTCATCCTTGTTGCTATGGCAGGCTGCCTAGAGCAAGGGCTGTTAAGCTTCATCGCAAGCAGTGATTAAACATTAAAAAAATTATCACACTGGCTTCCAAATGTAATTGCCATGCCTGTAAAGTAGATCAGTTACTTATTTGTATAATAATCTATCTACAAATATCAGATCCGATATAGTATTAAGGGATTTTTGGCTTACCTATTACAGATCGAAGAACAGTTTTTTGGAATTACAATTTATCAAAAATTTTATGTTGAAAATGGTGAACCAAAAACATACAAAAACTCAATTTTTTGTGTGTGCATGTGTGTGTGTGTGTGGGGGGGGGTTACAGCCTCCTCCCCCAGCCCCCCAGCCCTAAATTATTTATATCAACTCATCTGCTGTACTACAGTGGAGAAAAGTGCAAACACCCTTGAAAAGTGCTCCACCAGCTTGCACAGTATAATACATTGCAATGGAATACACGGTGATATTACATTTTTGAACTGAAGTCACTCGACTACCAGTGCTGTGATCATATGTAACTATGCAGGGATTCTTCTTATTCAGTGAGCCATAATGGTTCATAGTAGCTTAATGAGCACAAAGCCAGAGGTGGTTGTAAAAGCTCCAAGTTCTTATGAATGCACATGTTTATAAAATGCATTGTTTTATCCAATTCTGAATTAGAAAATGGTCTGGGGGGAAAAAGAATGGCTGCTTAAATTTTCAAAGGGATAATAACATAAGTAGGTTATTAAAAATATGAATGAAAAGTAAAAAGCATGATTAATATGTGACGTCCATTCATATGTGTGTGTGTGTGTGTGTGTGTGTGTGTGTGTGTGTGTGTGTGTGTGTGTGTGTGTGTGTGTGGGCACACGTGTGCATGTGCTTTTTCATCTGACAGTCATTCTGGGTGTGTGTGTGCTGGAGACCAATATTTGAATCAGAAAGGCTTACCACTATGCAGAAACATTACAGGTTAAGATTTCTGCATTGTGTTAAGCCTGTGTGTGTGTGTGTGTGTGTGTGTGTGTGTGTGTGTGTGTGTGTGTGTGTGTGTGTCTATAGCACTTTGATGCTTGGGCTGCTATGTGGGCTGCTGGGCTGTGAGGTGTTCAATTCAGAAATATGGTGATGAGCCATTAATGAAGTGTTTCTGTGTGTGGTGTACAAAGTCTCTGAATTGAAGATCATCTCTGATAGTCTAATTGCCCAACCTGTGCCGGCCTATTAGTGTGGACAGGGAATACAGTATCATGTGTTCTTTGTTCACATTTTGTCATTCGAAGATGTGAGTCATGAAGTTTCAGTAACATTAGACTGCACTACTGTGGTAGCCCCAACTCCCATGAATCCAAAAATACTGATGCTGCAGTATTAAAAGAGCCAGGTTGTGGAAGATGGACTTAAAGGTGGACTGACATATTCAAGAACTGTAGAATGTAAAGGTAGGGTAGACAGTGTGACCAGTCTAGAAAACTGAATGAAAGGCTGAAGTTACTCACATCAGATCTCCTGATGTCTTTGCAAAAGAATTAATAGTGTACTTTCTGAATCATGCTTTGACACTAAATAAAGAATATAGGGAGGTGGCCACTGATAGTTTCCATCACAACGGTAGCAGATGCAGTATCGTTAGTTGTGATGATAAAGGAAACATAATTATCTGTGCCAGTCCAAACAACTGTATGGTGGGATGTAAGAATTAATCTGAAGGGATCTTCTAGTCAGTGATAAAATCCCCTTGATCATAACTTCATTTTAAGGACATAAACCATTGTGGTGAAACTTCAGCAGCATTTTTAGGAAAGTCTGGAAGAATGTAAAGACAAGTTAGATTAAGTTTGTATTTGTTTATATATCTGCTACAAGGAATTTGGGAGTAGTATAGTGAGGACTGTAGGAGGCAAGGTGACAGAAGGAGATACAGGAAATGTGCTATACAGAATCTTTGTGCATGAAATCTATACCACCTGTCCTTTAAAATGTTCTGGGTTGTCCAAGCATGTTCTGCCCTGGGGCAGTATTTCAGTGCCAGTGATGTCAAACTTTAGTCACATTTCCTGAATAGCCAGTAAATGACGGACATAATGGGACAGCCAGCTTTGCAGCAAATGAAGTTTGTGCAGATATTGTGGGCACTAACAAGAGCAGGTTTTATACAGATGGAGATGAAAATGTGACTGTGTTTCATAACTAAATAGGGCACTATGCAGTTATTAACGGCCTAACTGTAATTGTAAACTGTTTGAAACCTTTTTCTTGGATTCCTGAATGCTAGTATAGTAACCTCGCTGTTTCTTCAGTTCATTAGTATTTTAACTTTGGAAAGGACTACCACTTCAACTTCCATTAGGGGTGACAAAGAAAGATTTTTCAACTTCTTATTATGTAAATTACCTAAAGGATTTGTGTTTTGCTTAAAATCATGTTGGATAAAAACAGTAAGATGTCATTTTTATAATGTATTAAGATGCTTTAAAATGGACAGAGCTAACTTTCATCACTGTGTCTAACTGTGCTTTCTTTTTCTTTGGAGAACAGTCAAGATTAAATAACCCATATATGTTCTTTGTTCTTCTTTCGGCTTTTCTCAGTTAGGGGTCGCCACAGCGGAACTCCGGTCAGCTAATGATTGGCAGTATATCTTTACAGTGCCGAGGTGCAAGCTCGACACCCAACCTTCAACAAAGGCATGCCCATTCACGCTTATCTTTTGAACGCCACTCGACCATAGGGAGGACATGCAGACTCCACACAGAAGGCGCTCCAGCCAAGAATTGAACAGGAGAACCTCTTGCTGTGAGGTGACAATGCTGCTGCTGCACCACCGCAGCTACCCTAAATAACCCTTAGATGTAATTTTTTGAAATAAATGTTAGGCAGACATCTGACATTTGTTATGGAGAATGATGTTTGGCCAATCTGAGTTATAAACTGACTGCATTTTACAGTGTTTCTCATTAAAGGGACCCTTTCTCTTAACTCCACACTAAATACTTACTGCAGGCAATAGGATGCTGGATTTGTACCAAATGATAAACAAGTTGGCTGGACCAGGTAGTTTCACATTTCATAATTTTGCATCGGAAAAAGTCCTCCACATAGCAGCATTCATAATTTTTTCCCATTAACTGAGGGACTGATTAGTTTATAAGACAAGTAGTTGCCTTTCTGTGGTTCATAGTACTTTCTAAAGTTATTCCTAGAATAATCGTTAGGGCACATAGTATATCTTATTTTCCTTTATAGAGTCATAGGATTATAAGAAATGCAAGTCTTGTAACCGTTTAGGCCTTCCGTTTTCCCATCCATAGACTGTAATTCCTTTTCCAAGGAGAACTAGGCCAGTCAAGCCAGAAGTGAATTTGGAAATACCCATTCACTGTTAATTACTACACTATAATCTATTAACTGGAACTTCCTAAAAATCCCCCCCCCCCCCTTAGACAATGCTGTAATTGAATTCAATACAACTTTTCTAAATATCCTAAAAAGTGTTGCAACTCCTAGAAGGAAGACACTGGAAACAAACAATACAGTTTGGCAGTTCAAAAAGAGTAGACTGGTAATGCAGGATAGAGAAAAAGCATGGAAAGAATGGGAAAAATAATAAAACACCTCAGTATGTTGAAAACTTCAGAATGTTTCGTAATCATATTAAAAAGCAAATTAATGAAGACAAATACTATACTATAAAACTTTCAGAATAATACCAAACATAACCCTAAAAAATTTTGGACATCCATTAAAGAAATCTTACATCCTGGCCAAAAATTCAACCCAAACTTACCACTTGAAACTGCAATACAGTTCAACTATTTTTTGTAGCTAGTATAGCATCTCTAAACAAGGATTCCTCAACATTTAAACCCAACCCTGCCCAACAGTCACATATCACCACATCCACTTTCACCTTCAAACCTGTTCCCACATCATATATAAAACTACTCTTAACACATTTAAACTATGCTCTTCTTCAGCTGATGACCTCCCAAACTAGTACCTGAAACCAGCAGCCAATAGCATTGTCTATACTGTCTCAATCCTTATAAATAGGTCAATCCAGGAATCCATGTTCTCTCTCTGTGGAAAAAGTTATACATTATCCTTCTGCACAAAGGAGGAAATTCAACAGACATTAATAACTTTAGACCTATAGCAGTCTTACCTCCCCTCACAAAAATACTTGAAAAATTATTCAAAACAGTTGCTAGACTAACTCCTATAGGAAAAACTCCTATCCCCTACACAATATGGCTTCCATCCTTCCCATAGTACTAGCACTGCCCTGCTAACCCATATAGATACTGTCAGTAAAGCTAGAGGTAATGGCAAACTAGTCTCTTCCTTTTTTCTAGACTTGTTTAAAGCATTCAACAGTTTGTCACAACAAACTTCTACTTCAAATGTCCTCACTAGGTCTGTCTCATCCCACCTTTCTGTGGGTCAAAATCTACCTGTCCAGTAGGTATCAATCAATAAAATGGCATCCTGTCACTCTCCTTATCTCCCAGTCACCACCGGTGTATCACAAGGCTCTATCCTTGGTCCCTTCCTCTTTAACATTTTCACCAACGCCCTCTACACATCCATACAACAGGCCACCCTAATACAATATGCAGATGATTCATCTTTCATTTGCACATTTGACAACATGGTAAACCTCCCCCAAAATTACTCAGGAAGCATTAACAGCCAGTGAAACATGGCTTTGTAACTCACAACTCATGCTGAACCCAAAAAAGACCAAACTACTGCTTTTTTCCCAAAACCCCTCTCTCGCAAAAAAAAACATTTAAAGTCTTCACTCTTGATAATTCAGCCATTGAAGTCACTTCTCATAACAAATCATTAGGAGTGATAGTGGATGATAATCTCACATTTGACCTGCATATACAAAATTACATAAGAAAAACTCATCAAAAACTAGGTATGCTTCACAGAGCCAAAAACTTGCTCACCGATGCAACTAAAAATAAAGTTACAACTATTTATTTCCTCCTCACTCTTCTTTATTGTGCTGCCATTCTTACTAGCCTCCAGGCTTCACAAAAACTAAAACTTGAGCAATGTTATAACAAAGTTGCTAAATTTGCAGCAAATACCCCTTTCAGAACCCACCACTGTGTAACACGGAAAAGCCTAAATTGGTTAGAACTGCCTAATCGACTAACATATGCACAAATTCTTACCACATATAAAATTATTCAGCATCCCTCTGTCTGTCCAGCACTAAAAACATTCTACACAGCTATGTTCCCAGTCAGTCATTGTGACCCAGTGACCAAACACTCCTGTCTACAAACCTAGCAAATCTGCTAGGCATTGTCTGTACTTGTGCAAGGTTGCTAAAGCCTGGAACTCCTTACCTGTATCCCGCAGGCCTACACCCTCCCTTCCATCTTTCAAAACAACTGTGAAAGATTTTCTAGTTAAACTCTGTCTCTGTTCTTGCTCAAAACCAGGATAAACTATATCCCTAAATGTAAATAAGTACCTTTTCATTCCTTATGCCGCCTTACTCTCCCTTCTTCACTTATTTCCTTACTGCTATCAAATTCTGTTCCCTGACTTTCTCTCTAAAGATACCATAAGCCTGTTTTACCCTCACATCATATTACAATTCATGTTTGTATTAGACTAACTTACCTTTAATATCTCCACAGTGGCGTAGCTAGAGTTTGTGCCGCTCTGGGCTGTCTTTGAGTTTGCCACCCCTCCCCCTCACAAAATCATGGTCAAACAGGGCCTCCCACAGGCATTCCAGCATCCCATTACTTGGTTATTTCTCCCCATTTACCATGAACACTGTAATGTGCATATTGCTTTATGCTTTAATTCTAAAATGATTATTTGGATTTCATTTAAAACTTTTATTTTAAATGTTATAGCACAAACGCTGATAGACATCTGCTAAACAAAGCAATACAGTCTCACAGTGAGAACAGACTTAGCATTAAAACTTCTTTGCCCGTGAAACTCACATTCATTGAAACATCATTGAAACCCACATTCAAAGAAAATGCATCTGGCCAGTGATGGATAAAGTTTACCTTTGGGATGTTTTCAAATCATAGGCCCCTTGCACAAATATTTATGGCCATGCAAACATAAATGTGTTCTTTGAGTCACCTTCCTGATTGTATTAAATTATATTCCTTGTATAATACAGCACACTTATTAGAGTGTGTTTTAAATGTATTGTTTTGAACATTTTTCCAGTAAGCAATGAAACAAAATGTATGAACCAATGACAAAACTGCCCAATTTAGAACATTTCCGTCTTAAAAGTCTACTCAAACTTCTGTCATTACAATCCACCAATATAGGTAAACATGCAGAATCACTGCAGAAGTAAAAGTCATCTAAATAATTCCACATTAAAGAGATCTGTAACTAATGAAGCAGTTGCTGCTAGCAAGCAACTTTATATGTCATTGTTTCATCTACAAATAAAGTGCCTGTTGCCCTTGAAGAATAAATTGCCTATGTTACATTAAAAAATGATAAGCTAGCAATATTGCAATAGGGAATGGATGGCAAACTAATAACAGGTTCATAGTTACTACGTATCTCCTCCAAAGGAGGACATTCTCGGGACTGCAGTATCCATTCCCTTTAAAGTACAACACAGTAGATTATCAGCAATCCCTATACATCCTGTGGGAGTAGAACCCATAGCCTTCTGCATCAGAATCAAGTATACTACCTGTTGTGCTGCTAACAATGCAAGTTGACTTAGCATAAGCAGCAGTAAACTTCTCTTCCCCTGAAGCTCTCAGCTCCTTGTAAACTCCACTTGATACTCAACTATATCTCTCAACTTTGCAGCACAAGAAATCTGGAAACAGCCACAATTTATGGGGGGGGGGGGGTCAAAGGCCCAAATCCAGGGACACATTTTAAACATTGCTTGTATAATCTTAGAAAGTTGCTAGAATAAAATGTTTTGTGTGACCATGTATTTCCTGAAAGACAGGAAGACTGAAACTTAAATGGCTGTCATTATTAAGTGAATTCAGTTCTCACTGATTTGCCAGAGAACAACAAGTTTTAAGAGAAACAGACCAAAGGTATAAGCCAAACATTCCAGACATTCTGTGAAACTCTGGACAGTGGAGAGCTATGGACTCAACTCCTTGAGTCACAAGTGAGGGTATGGGTAGAGAATTCAAGCTCTTGTTTCCTGTACCTAAGGTACAGGGTTTGAACCTGAGTAACACTAACGACCAGGTATACTTAACTGGAGCATTTCACACATACACACACACATACCTTGAAGAAGCAGCAAAATTCAACACTAAAGCAATAAAACGTACAGCAAATTCTCTTATGTGAAATGTGCTGTACTGTGCAATTTGCACACAGCAAATCCCCTTACTTGGTGAAGCAGTAAAATGCTGTACTGTAAAATTCCCCTTAGTTGGTGAAGAAACTTTGCTTTAAAATTGAGCAAGTCGGACAGGAAGAACAGGACATCACACCCACCAGACATGATGTGACTGGACCAGCTACGGGACCGTTCTTAAAGGAGAATGTCCTTAAAAAAACTGTTGTTTTTAAATTAAACTGTTAAAGTAATGTGCCACCCGGAGTGGACCTCCCCTCACTCCCCTTCTAGCTACACCACTGTATCTCCACAAACTGTCTAAAATTTCTCTAAATATTAAATGATTGTCATATAACTTGAATCAATTCTTAACCAATGTTTTTATATTGTGTCTAAATTGTTATAATTATTTAAACTGCAGATGTTTTTATCTTTGAAGTTTGTAAAATTATTTTTCTTAAAATGTAAGGTAATAATCTGGAGCTTTTCTCCCTGGGTTTCTGCTGAAATGGGCTTCTACCCATTTGGACTTTCCTGGTAATCAAATGTCAGTTAGTAAATAAATAAATAACTATAATTTTGCAATTCCCAACTGAAAGAACGTAAAGTAGCCATACATCTATCCACACCCCCTTTTTTCGCATTTTTGCACATGGGACCAGGATGTCACTTCAACAGTGACAATCATCTAGAGCCCAGGCTTACATCAGCAAGTGGCTAGCCCTGCCGTGGTAGTTCTTCCACACAACACACTCACACCTATGGGCAATTTAAAGTGTCCATTCCACCTAATGCATGTCTTTAGAATGTAGGAGGAAACAGGAGCACCTGGAGAAAACACATGTGAATACAGAGGGGACATGCAAACTCTGCACAGAAGGCACCCTGGCCAGGAATCGAAGCAATGAACCTTTTGCTTTGAGGCAACAATGCTATCTGCTGTGCCGCTGAAGGAGATGTATCACACTCCCTTAATTTGCCGGAGGAGCAAATTCTGGAGGTAGGAAAGGCACTGCATAACGGACCTGTCTCTCCACCATTTTTTTATTTATCCGCTGTTAAAAATTTAGATGTAATGTTTGACTGATAATGACTGTGCACCAAACTACAGGGATAAAACCAGTGGCTAATCTCAGGTTAAATAGTTTAAGGAATGTTTCTACCAGAGTTTGTTTGGCACCGTTTATTAAACAGCCAAGTTTATTATCAGGTCCCATTGAAGAAGTATTTATATTCTTGGAGGGCATCTTCAGTACACTGTCTTTAGGGATGATGGGAGTCTTAGAGCTTTAGGGTTAGTGGACTTTGGATATTCAGCTCTAGGGTAAAATTCACACTGAATTTGTTTTCTAGTATGTTGACAATGTCTACTGGGTCAGAGTAAGTTGTGTCATTATGAGTATGGTCAGAGCAATGTTAGATATTATTTCTTAGATAACATAGCTGAAGAAGATTGTGTAATGGTCCTTAGCTTTCTTTTCAACATCCTTTAACCTTATGCCATCTCTCTTTACACTTGATTGTTGTAACAAAAGCTCAACAGACAATTTAGGGGTGGGAGGGTGGCCTAATGGTTAAGGCATTTGTCAAATATTACCGTAGATGTATAATAGACTTTGAGCGTCTGTACTTTAACTGTGTATTAATATTTGTATTCACAGTGGCATGACATTAAGAAAAAGTGATGTAATATTAGTTTTGTTGCATTTTAATTACTCATTTTGATTTTCAGCAATAGACTGTGGTAGCCCCCCTGTGGTGGCAAATGGCATCATCATATCCAATTCTAGTACTACAACACTGGGAAGTTTAGTATTTTACCAGTGTCGAGAAGGATATTTCAGTACTGGAGGAAGAAATGTTTCCATTTGCACTGAAGATGGTGCTTGGGATGAACTGTCTATAACCTGCAGAGGTAAGTCTCCAACAGTTTGAGTAAATAAAAATAAAATCCACAGAATATGTACTCATTAATGCAGAATTTAGAAATGTTTTCAAAATGTTGGCTTAAAATGTTTGTAAGAAGAGTTCAACAAGTTAGAAGGCTTGTTTTGGTAAGAAATTTGGTCAAATGTTTTTTTTTAAACAAGAATAATCTTTATTAGATAATCACTTATAACATAGTCAGTCACACATTTATATAAATGAAAACAAATCTTATTGACACAGTTTTAGTTGCAAACATTATATATCACTTATAATTTATCCAGTCATTATCAGTCAAACATTACATAGCTCATTCACATCCTGCTTTCTTTAAAACCTCATTCCTCCTCTGCATATATTGTTCCCACAATTCCCATTTTTTCCTATGTAATTTGCTCCTACCCTTTAATAAAGATCACAGTTCCAGTTGTTGTATCTCTATTACTATTTTCACTACTTCTAGTTAAGTTGGTTTAGACTTTGATTTCCATTTTCTAGTAATTGTTTTTTTTTTTTGGCAGACAACATAATTATACTCAGCAAGGCCTTACTACAAGGCAACTCTGATTCTGTATCATAGCCCAAAAAATCATTTCCTTAGTTACACCAATTTACTCACCCAATATTTCTGACAGAGCAGTCTGCAGGGAATCTTTAAAGTCTGCCAGCTCATTCAGTCCAAGAAAATATGTTCAAAGTTACCTCATTCTTCCCCATCACACCTCGAACATTTGCTGTCTACCAAACGAAAATTATTTGGAGTCTACTTGGGGTATAAAAATACCAAATACCCATGTAAATGCTTCCAAGCAACGATCCTAAGTCTTGTAGACTTTGTTGCATATTTGGGAGACATGCATATATCCCCTCATTGTTTCTTTGTGAATTGCTTATCCAGTCTCTCTTCCCAATCCTTTCTAACCTCCTCTGATTGATTCTTAGAGTTATCATGCAACATTTTGTATGCTTTACTAATTATTCATTTTTTAACAGCTACTTCTGTTCTAGATTCTATTAAAAACTCTTCCAGTGCTGGTCTATCGCTTAAGACTCCCTATTTCTTTCTCTTTGCCTATATCAATCCTTGATAGGGAAGGCAATCTCTAACCTGCAGTCCAAATACATTTTTGGCATCTTCTCATTGTATTTCCTTTCCCTGTCTAGGTATTTGCTCCCAGTACCTTAGTTCCTTTGCCAGTTTTCTCCAATAAATTCCAGCCCTCTATTGCCTACTGTCTGTATCCCTAATTGCAGTCATCCCTACCAGCAGAATCTCCTTTCTCCACTCCTATGTTGGCTTAGTTCCTAGAGTACTTTCTGCTACTTTATAAATATAATATTCTGTATGAATATTGTACTATTATTCTCCTTAAAGGTCTGCATCCAAAATCCTAGTCACTCTTTTTATTTGTTGAGCTTACCCCCTTGTTTCATCATCATCCCTTTCCACTTTGAATTATAAGTTTCTGCTTGTGCTATATATAGAAGCCTTAACTGTGTAGCTCTGAAATACCCCGTCAAATCAGGTAATCCCAGTCTGTCTTGTTCTATTGGATAGAATCAGTTTATCCCACTTGACTCTTGCCATCTTCCCCTCCCAGATGAAATCCTTCAGCTCTTTATTAATTGCTATCCACAACTTCTCCTCTGCCTGATCTGTGTATAAAACTAAAGGGGTAAAACATTTTAACTGCTTGCATCTTTATGTCCATATCCATATAACAGAGCTTTTAATTTCTCAGTTTTTGTATTCTCCTTTGTTTAAGCTCTTCCCAGATATCCTTAGCTGCCACACCAGAATAATTTTTAAGCCATACTCCTAAATACTTCATTTTATCATGTCCCCATAAATATGGATATTGCTGAACCAATTATTGTGTGGGTACATAATTTAGCCCTATGGCCTTTGTTTTAACTTCATTAATTTTGTATCATGAAAAGATTTGAAACTGTCTCAAAATGTTCCACAACACTGTAATGTACCTTTCTGGTTTTATCAGGTATAAAATAAAATAATCTGCAAATAGAGCCATCTTTTCTTGACTGCCATACCAATTATATCCTTGAATTTCTTAATCCATTATTTTCTTTGCCAGTAAATACAATGCAAATAACAAATGGGAAAGAAGACACACCTGCCTGGTTCCTCAGCTCAGGCAGAAATTATCAGAGAGGAGCCCACCCAGTTTAAACCTGCAATCCCTTATATATCCTCTTAAGCAACCATATAATTTTATCAAGGAATGCAAGTGCTGCCATTGCCCTGCTCATAAAGTTCCAGCTTACTCTGACATATGCTTTCTCTGCATCAAAACCAACCAGCAACAATAGTATTTTCTTACATTCTGCTTCCCTCTGGATCATCAATGTTCTGTTATGTTGTCAAATGTTTGCCTCCCCTCACAAAACCACATTGATCCATGTCTATCAATTTTGGCATCACCTTTGCCATTCTTTTAGCCGTTATGGCCATAAGCACTTTATAATCATTGGTTTAGAACTGAAATGGGCCTGTATGAATTTGAATCTGCTGGTCTGTACCCTCTTTAGGTATTACAGCAACCATTGCTTTCTTCCAGTAAATTGGTGCTTCTCTTCCTCTTAAAATGCTGTTAAACAAAACCTTCCAGATCTTTATTATTTGTTTCCCTCATATCTTTCAAGCTTCCACAAGAATACCATCTCTTCCTGTGGTCTTTACTGTTGATTGGTTGTACATCACCATTTTTATCTCATCTCCTCCTATCCTTAGTATTAGTAATTGAGCCTCATTTACCTATAACCTTGGCTTATTTAATTCTTCCATAACATTTTCATTTCTACCTTTTCTTGATGTTCATTTTTCTCTGCTTTCTACGGACTTTCATAAAATTTCAGAAATATTTCTAGTACCCTAGAGGATCTCTTATTATCTTCCTTGTTATAGGCTCCCTATGCTTGGTGCCAATCCTTTCTACTTTCTTTTGCCTTAGTCGTGGTACTAAAAGTTTTTGTGCTCTGGCATTACTATAAAAAAAACAGTTGCTTAATAGCAATCTTTCTAAACGCATGTATATTATCGAGGTAATCTTTTATTTTCTACTTAGCAGTCTGCAATTGCTCCGCTTCTTGTTTTGTGAAATTCCCCCTATTCTGCAACACTTTAACATGTTAGACTGAACAGGAATGATGTTGGACACATACAGACATCGGTATTTAGAAAAACCTGTTGGAAAAATAGCCTTTTGTCCTATAATAGCATGCATCCAAAGCATGTTTTTGATAACATCGTAAAAGGGTAAACATATAGAATATCCAGATTATGTACTGAGGACACAGTGTTTGAAGAAGAAACTGGTTCTTTGGTTGCTTGTTTTCGATCTAGGGGTTATAATGAAACTAAGGTGGCACAGGTCATTGATAAAAGCAAAAAGGATCGACCTAATAAGGCTACACCATGGCATACGAAAGGTAATATGACAAGGATATCTAGTAGTTGTGATAGGGCCATGAACAAACAATGTGTAACTTTAAAATTTAGGAATGATATAGGGGGAATATGTGATATTATAAGGAAAAATTGGAGTATTTTATTAACTGATGATAAGCTCATGAGCTTTTTGGGTGACAAACTTTCATTTTCATTTAAAAGTAATAAAAATTTAAAGGATTTATTATGTAAGGAAAAGGACATTAGTAAGAAGTGTGATATTAAAACAATTCGACAAGATACTTTTTCATGTAGACATTGAAAGGCCGGTTCGATGTTGGCAAATGGGAATACTTTTGTTCACCTGGTGACAGGCAAATGTTATAAAATTATTTTTTATGCAGATTGTCAAACAAAGAATGTGGTATATGTTGCGAAGTGCAGGGACTGCTAATCTTTCTATGTAGGAAAAACAAATTGTCGTTTTAAAGAAAGAATTTTGCAACATTTATCTTCTATATGAACATAGAATATTCATAATGCTTTATATCAGCATATTACAAATAATGTAACACACACTTTTACTTTTTTAGTCTTATAAATTGTGAAAATGAATGCCAGGAGAGGGGACTTAGTAAACATGACTGAATTATGTGAAACTAAGTGGATTATAGAACTTAGGGCAGATAGAAGCCCAGGTCTAAATGGAGTGTTACCTATTAAACCTATGTTAATGGGGTATAGACCCTTTTATTGAATGATAACTGGTTGTGTACTATTTATATACCCTTTCAGTAGTTTGTGATAATGTCTGATGAAGGGAAAGCTCTCACTGTTTTTATCAGTTCTATTAAATGTGTTTGCTTCCAGTCTGATGGTTCAGACTTTCTTTATTTTACCTTCTTCTTGTTGTTTTGTTGGTCTGAACCTTTAGTGTTTTTACCCTATTTTTTTAATTTTATTGGACACTTTAACATTCGTCAGTCCCTCTAAATAATTGTTGTTGCTTCTTAACCATATCTCTCTTTTTTTATTTTCACTCTAATTTTAAATTCTCTTTATCTCACTCCCTAGCCAAATTTTTCAGAAGAAATTTCTGTCCTGTCTAATAACTTCTGCATAATTTCCACTACCCATTTCTTAAATTCCTCTGTTTTCAACAGGTAGGTGGGAAAGCACCAGTGTCTCATTTTTATTTCACTACCCTGCATTTTTGTTTTAGTTATTATTGGTGCGTGATCTGAAATAGCTATTGGATGTGTATCAAAACTTTCAATTAAATGCACATGCTCCTGTGAAATATTAGTTCTGTCTAGCCTAGCATAATTTTTGTATCTTGGAGAATAATATGTAAATTCACTTTGAATTCTTTCTACTTAATTCACATCTTCCATGCTAAATATTTTCATAACTTTCTTCAAAAATCTAGCCTCCTTTGTTATAGTTTCCCTTCTGGGCCCCCCAGACACATCTTCCCTGCTGCAAATCAAATTCCAGTCCCTACCTATAAGTTATAGTCCCTGTTGAAAACTGATTATTTCTGCCAGAATTTTCTTAAGATCCATTATACCAGTTTTAGGTAGAATGTGAATACATGCAAGTGTAATCCTCCATACTTGCTAGTAGCCCCTTAGTACTACATATCTACCATTATTATTTTTTTTATCCTCTTCTATCACTATTGGACCTCCTCTTGCAAGTAATATAAGGACTCCTTTTTTCCAGATATTCTGCTGAATAACCATCCTGAAAAACTTTATCTAATTCACATGTTTATTTCTTTCCAAATGTGTCTCCTGTAGCACAGCTATTTGCACTCAACATTTTTAATATAGTTCACTGTTCTTTTTATTTTGTATATATCTGTGAGACCATTAACATTTAAAGATAATCCCCGGAATTCCCGTACCTAAATTTTCCATGCAGGAACAGTATAACTGCTCCTGCACAGAAAATGGCTGCTTTGCGATCTGCATACGTGCCGTTTTCACTGCACGAGCGGCCCTACACTGTTCCAGCACGGAAAGCCATGTGGGATGTTAATGAGCTCATCTGCTGGTGAAAAACATGCAAATGAGCCTGATTAGTGATCTAGCAAAGCAGCATGTTTTGTGCTGGAACAGTGTAGCTTGCAGAAATGTATTTGGTTACTAACCGAATACATTTTTGCAATCTACACAACGGAGCCATGTCAGCTATCCAGAAAGCATGTATTAATTAAGGTTTGCATGCCAATGGCCAAATATATGGCCATTGGCATGAAAAACCACTCGAAAATAATAAAATATAAAACTTTATTTTATGTTGGCTGAACTCGTCCATTGAGGGTAGGGGATGTGGTACACTAGTGGGAGGTGGGAGAAGAAGTAGAATTGGGGGAGAAACTGCAGTAAAACTACTTTCTGCATTTTGCCATTATAATCAGTGGCATGCAGAAAGTAAACATAGGCAGGAATCAGTGGTTGCTAAGGGGGTAGGCTCGGGAGTAGTGCAGTAACTAGGGCTTAAGGCAGTGGAGTATGCTAATGAGGGGACTTATACTGATTCACAAGTTGAACAGGAAAATGTCTAAGTGTCAGACTGCACCTAACCGTGTAAGTGCTCTAACACTCTCGTGTAGGCAGGAGGAGCAAGGAACATGAAAAGGGGATGTGTCATGCTTGCTGGAAGCACATTGGAGTCCTGTTGGCTGGTGTCTGCTTAGCTAAGCACAGCTAGGAGAGTGGGTTTGCCTGAGGCTGTGTACTCATATTCCATGAACTGAAGAGAGTGTGCATGTGCAGGGGAAGGACATATCTTGCTGTTTACACTACCAACAGGCTGGAAGAGGAAGGGTAGAAGGAAAAGGGAAAGGAAGTAGCAGAACAAGGGAAATGCTGTACAAATCAGCAATATGGGAGTCTGCATCCCACAATTGGCCAATGAAAGCACTCAAATAATACAGCTGACAGGTGGCTGCAGAACTGAAGATGGGAGGACATGGAAAATAGAATTAAAGGGTAACAGCACAAAATAAAGGTGAACTGATGTAGAAATCACTACTATGGGAGTCTTGCAACTCAGAACGGGCCCTGCAAATATAATACAGCTGGCAGGTAGCTGCAGAGCTATAAATGGGAGGAGATACAAGTAAAAATTAATTACAAAAAGGGCAACAGCAGAATAAAGGCAGTCATCTACAAATCACCAGTAATGTTTCTAACACTCACAGTGGCTAACTCCAAGCCATGAGCAAGTAAGCTGGCAGCTGGAATGAATCAGAAACAGCCAGTCTGACAGGCAGCAGTAGCATCACACCATTATAAAGTATGGAAACACCCCTCAGTCTGTGTTTCTCCACAAACTCTGCACCTTTGGAGTAAACCTGGAAATTTAAACCGACAAAATGCTCGGGGCTGCCCTTGCTCAGATACATCACCATGTGCTGGAGGCTGACGGTGGTGAGGAAGATAATGCTGCCAATCCCCACAGACCCAGGAGGAGGAGGAGAGAGTTCAGACCTAGGGTAACCTATCAGGAGCTACATGATCTGGAGATTGTAGAGTGTTACAGGGTGGACAGGGACATATCAAATAGCAAATTGTGGAGCTGTGCCGGCCTCGCCTCACATCCAGAACAAACAGAGGGGAACCCATCCCAGTGGATACTAAGGTATGTGTAGCCTTAAGAATACCAGCTACAGGTACTTTCCAAAGACCTACTGGAGATACAATGGGGGTATCACAGACATCTGCATCCAGAGTACTCCATCAGTTCCTGGATACCATGCTACCACATGTCTGTGAACACATCTGCTTCCCCAACACCCATGAGGAATTGACCAGCAATATGCATCTCTTCCACCTTGTAGCTGAATAACTGCAGGTACTGGGTGCCATAGACTGCATGCACATCCACATCAAAGCACCACCCGGTGAGCGGGGTAGGGTCTACATCAACCGCTAGGGCTTCCCCTCCATCAACTGCCAGGTTGTGTGTGATGCCCAGGGCATTATCATGCAAGTGTGTGCTGGCAGCCCTGGAAGCTATCACAACTCCCACATCTGGCATTCCTCACAGCTGTATCAGGGGTTTGCCAGGGAGGACATCCCAACTGGCCATCTAATGGGGGATGCTGGCTATGTACTGGAGCCGTGGCTGATGACACCCATCAGAAATGCACACACCCCCGAACAAGAATGCCATAATGAGGCACGTGCACAAACCAGGTTCATTATAGAGCATGTGTTTGGGATGCTCAAGTCACGGTTCCACTGCCTTGACATATCCGGTGGAGCCTTGCAGTTCTTTCCAGCTACATGTGGACAAATGCTCATAGTATGTGCCATGCTACACAATATGATGCTGTGGAAACAACTGCAGCAGGAACAACATGGGGAGGGGCCACACAGCCCCCCACCATTGCGAAGGTCACCACAGGCACAGAGGAATTGGAAGAGGAACTTCCTGAGCCTGGCCCGAGAGGCAGACAGAGGCGTGCCCAGTATGCCGATGCCTTGGCAAAGAGGCAACGTATAGCACACACACTGACACTGTAGGGACCCAGGGACTGATACCTCTCTTCGACTTGCACATACAGTAAAAGGGATGCCAAACATGACACTACCTGTACTTTACCATGTATAGGGAGTGTACTGCATGCATCCTACATAGTCAGCCATCCAGCACCATCCTCAGTACCACCCCTGGTACAAAGTAAGTCACCCTTACCATCAATTACTGAATGGAGTAGTATGTTCTGATAGTTATAACTATGCTATGGATGCAAGCATGCAAGGGAATTGGGTGGCCAAATGGGATAGCAGCAGGTAGCTGACAGCTATATGGGACAGCATGAAATCCATAACAAATATTGTTGCCCCCATACTAGGCAGTAGTACTGAATGTGACAGCTCCCACTGCAGTACATGTGGTGGCTCGACTAATTGTGGGTGTCCACAAGTCACACACATGGATGTCAATGAGCATTCCCATTCTAACCCCCCCAGCCTCACCCAGCAGGACAGGTGTAGATGACCGGAAACAAAGTTCGAGCAAAGCTCCACAAATGCTGGCAATGGTGAACAGCCCCCCCACAGACCTACACAGACATACTACAACAAGTCTGGCAGTTGCAGTATAGTTCTGAAGAGTAAGATGTCTAAAACTGAAATGTATGCCATTACAATCTAACAATACATTACAAAATGGAAGCAAACAGAGTATAATTGAAATACCAGAGCAGTCAGTGCAAATGTGTAAAGTTGTCAGGTGTACCCCCCCCCCCCAACACCATGTATAAATGGCAGTAACATGTAAGTTTGTTGAGTCATATCAGTGCAGCACAGATTGCCTGAGCTGTCCCAATCAACATGATAATTGGCGTATGTCCACTATATGCAGGGGTCAGTGTGCCAATTTTTTGTGAGCACTTACCATTATCCTTGTGTATGGATTTTTATTTATTAAAGTTCCTGGATTTCAGCTTTGTTGGTTTGGTATTTCTTTTTCATATTTTTTGCAACTTTGTCTGTTATACCAACCTTCACTTTGCTTCCATTTTTATTCCTGGTTCTGGAGTACAACTCTCCCTGGAATGGATTCCCACAAGCAATATAGAGGGTTATACTGGGCATGCTCCTACACTTAGAGAATGCATCCCTACACTCAATATGGAAGGTCATACTGGGCATGCTTCTACACTTAGAGAACTAAAGCCCATGTCTGACACCACAGTGGACCATAGATATCTGTTATCTGCAGATGTCTGTGCACACACACCGAAATGTAAACTGTTTGGTCTTTACACACACACACACACACACACACACACACACACACACACACACACACACACTGGACAGGAAAATCCACAGCCAGCTATAGGTGGCAGATATGTGGTAAATCTCCACCTGTTTTGTGTGATATGCACAAATATCTAAGGAAAATATACTACAATAATTCAAACATGCACACACATACACAAGGGGAAGAGAGACACAGACAGTGAGAGAGGCTACCATTATGAAGCCTTTCCCACCCAGTACACATCCCATAGTCCCACTCTACACTGTCTGCTGATGTATGTCAGCTTAGATGCACCTTCGGACAAGCCTCACTTCTGTAAGCTCAATAGTGTGTGCAGTAAATACATAACTTTCTAAAGGAAATAAGTAGATAGGTAGGGTTTTGAATCTCAGACCTGGCAAGTGTGTGTGTGTGTGAAGGAATTACTGTTTTACTCCATCCCCACCCAGTACACATCCCATTACCCAATATCAGAACACGTGTTGCAGTCAAGTTTCGTGGCGCATCTGATAAATATGTAATACTATAGTGCAGTAAACTAAAGTGTGTTTGTTTGTGTGAGAGTGTCTGTAGTTGTAGAGACATGATTTTGAGGTTATTGACACTTACTACACTTCCCTTTTCCCTCCTTTATCACTGCTACTTATGTCACTCACCTTTAAAGATACCTTTGGAGATCTCAACTCTGTAAGTGTTGTGGCGCATCTGATAAATGTGTAATACTATAATGCAGTAAACTGGTTAGGTAGGGGTTTGAATCTCATTCCTGTCAAGTGTGTGTCTCTGTGGTTGTGTTGTTAACATTGTGATCCATATCCATCGGGGGTGGGTTTTGCTACACTTTTGTTTGGTCCACCCAGCAAACTACCAAATGTCCACTGTACAAGGCCCACTTTTGTGGTAGCTGTGGACACTCTTCAGTCCTATAATCTGTTTGTCATGTGATATTACTATAGGACAATATGGAGTCCGAAACAAAATATGTGGGCCTTGTAGTCCTGTGATACAATTCCGCACTCAGGAATCATCGGCAAACACATTCATCTATTCATTAATCCTTATGTCACTAAGTGGTTGCAAACTGGCTCACAGATGGAACTCATAGTGTGAAAGCAGTGGACTCCATGTCAGACTGCAAAACAGTCGTGAGTGGTGTCAGACTGCCAAATAGTCATGTGTGGAGTACCACAGGTTCTTGTCCCGTGTCCAGTCATGTGTGCTGTGTGTGGCTCTGATATCCAGCCCAACAGGAATGAACTGTGGTTAACAATGTTTGCAGACAATTGCTAATTGGGGGCTACATCCCCAGATTATGTTAACATCCTGCATAAAGTTGCCACTGACACCTCCAACTGTTGTCAGAACACTGGCCTTAGTCTCAGTGTCAAGAAATATGTCCCAATCCCCTGTTGAATCAATGTGTTGTCCACAAATGACCACATCATTGGTAGTCCAGTGGAGACAAATGTCCTTATTGGAGGTCTGTGAACACAGCTTGACAGCAACCTCTCTTCTGATCTTCTGACCACCACATTGCCACTGTGGACAGAAAGTCCTTCCATGTGGCACATTGCATAACTAAGGGTGTGTCATCCAGGAATGAAGAGATCAATGTCTCCCTCTTCTCCCAGCACATTAGGCCAATCAGCAGGTCCAGTGGCCCATTTGCCATGTAACTCAGTAGACACCTTCAACAACTGGGTAGGCTGCAAGTGTACCTGACATGTATGACCCTAGGCATGAAACAACTGTCTAATATGGAAAGAGGCCAAAACCTTCAGGTGTTCCCTGTCACATCTTGGCTACTTACAGGCAATCCCTGCATGACTGACAATGCCATGTCTGCCCAGCTGTGTTACAAATGCTACAGCTAGGAAACCCCAAATCTGTATGTAACACATGCCATGGATACTTCAACCACATTAGCACATTCAACAGAACATGCTTGGGGACAGGTTCATAACCCAGACACTGGCCACGTTATGCAATATATATTGCATGCATATCAATCAAAGAACTTCACACGCCCTCTTCAAGAGAAATTCAGGTGAGTGGATGGTGAATATAACTGTCACCCTGGGGATCACTCAAGTGGCAGTAGTTTATAGATGGCATGCTGACAAATGTCAGGTGCCGTGATACCAGTGTACTCACATGCCTTCTGTACTATATTGGAGTTTTGGCACCCCTTCCATTGGTTTCTTTCTTTCTAAGTAATATACTTACTGATTATTTTTTCTGGGCATATCTTCTGTTTCTGGTGTTGTCCCTGCCCTCCCCCCTCCCTGAACATCTCTTCCTGGCTAAGGCTATAACACAACTGTTAATTCCTTGGTGCCATCTTTAAATTTATTACTTTCTCCCATCCTTCCCCTGCTAGGCGGCTTCTGTGATAGCGTGCTCACTCGGGACTCCTGACCCAAACTGTAAGTGTTCTGCTACTAAAGTTGTTATAGCCTCTGTGTTGTGTATAGTTTTAGACTATTCAGTAACAGCATTTACTTCGTTGTCATTGTAGAGTTGTTGTCTTAAATTAAAGTATAGTGATGGTAAATAGCCAGATATTTACTGTAATACAACTGTTCTGAATAACGCTAACTTCGTGTCTCTGTTATGTAGTTTGTTGTTGCTGTAAGGAAGTATATTTGTAACACACTGTGAGGTATAGGCTGGAAATATTAGCCTAAATGGTTAAAATGCCTTGTTATTACAGACTCTTATTTAGAACTCTGTGGCTTACATCTTGCTACAGAGTATTTATTTGTAACTCATGTTGATAGTGTGCAATTTATTTGCTGTTGGCAGCAGTGATTGAGAGTAACCCTGAATGCTAACATTGTAGAAAACTAATTTCAAGCTTAAAGTCACTCAGTTTAAGCAGACAGAACAGCGAATGTGAATGGTGCAACTGTACCTAAACTGTGTTCCTTGTTCATAAAACAGCTTGTGTTGGAACTGAATAGAGGATTTACACGTGGAATAACACTGTTGTTAAATGTTATATACCTTCTGCACTACTCTCCTAATTTATTCTTATTATTATTTATCCCTCCTAACTTTTCTAGCTTCCCTCAACCCCTTGGCAATCCTGTAGTTACTGCCTGTAGTGGAATTAAGGAGCAGAGTAATTGTGCAGCCAAGCATTCTACGGATAGCATCTCCATCCTAAACTAAATGTTAATTAAGTATGGGAATTAGTTAATCTTCTAAAGTGCTGTATAACCTATTTTACCAGGTGTAATGCCTATTGCTAGTACAGGGCAGCTGCAGTGAGCACAATATCATGATCGCTAAGCCCCCCAAGCCCCTGACTCACTTTAAGTGGTACTCTCCCCTAACCATAAATTTCTGCATTAACTAAATACCTGACCTGATGCACTCTTAAACCTCTGCTCAAATACCAATAGTAGTTTAAACTCCCCCTTGTTCAATTGGGTAAGCAAGGCAAGGACTGTTACCTTTTGTACTATATTGGAATTTTGGCACCCCTTCCATTGGTTTCTTTCTTTCTAAGTAATAAACTTACTGATTGTTTTTTCTGGGCATATGTTCTGTTTCTGGTGTTGCCCCGCTCCATTTGCCCTCGCTACGCTCAGGCTCAGTTCACTTCTCTCCCACCCCCATTCCCACCCACCCTCATGTCATTTCCTTTATACCTAACCACCTGTTTCCTCCCCCACCTACACCACACCCACCTCATTCCCATTAGCTCTCTTATCACTCTCTGCCTTTATACTCTCTTATTACTCTCTGCCTTTACATCCTGCATACCCCTTCTACCATTCTCCCTAACCACTACCCCATAAATCAGAATTTACCATTTTTTACCTTTCAACCTACTACTAACAACCTACCTGAGCCCACTCTAAACTTTCATGTCAAAAACTCATTACATTTTTACCTTCCTGCTCCCTGCCAACACCACCTACATACATACTTCCTCTACTACCATGCATAGCTCAATCCTTTCTATTCTCCAGCTACTTACCTTATTCCTCCTACTTACCATTACATCACCACCCACTCCATTATCCCCCATTCACAAAGTCCCTACCTATCCATACACAAATCACTTCTCCTACCCACAGCAGCCTATTATAATCTCTGCCTCTATCCTGCCCACAAATACCCTGCTCCCTAAAATAAAAATCTCACCTTCTCACTCACTACCATCTAATAACAAAATAAAATATATTAGATACCATCTACCTACTGTAAAAGTCCTATACTACCCAACCAGACTACTCATATCTGGAGATATACATCCAAACCCAGGACCATGCTCCAACACTACCTTACTTTCAAATATCTTTTCAAACCATGGCCATCTTTCCACATCAAATAAATAAATCTATTTCTGTTCAATTAATACCAGAAGCATCCTTAATAAAGTTAGTCAATTCCATGCATGGATATCTAATCACACTCCAAACATTATAGCAGTAACAGAAACTTGGCTAAAACCTCACAACCTTGATAGTGATTTCCTCCCCCCGGATACAACATAATACGCCAAGATCGTACAAAGAAAAAGGGTGGTGGAGTTGCTATTATCTATTCCATCCACCTCACCATCACCCAACCCCCACTTTCTGTCCCATCCTTCTCCCCAGCTGAAATACTAACAGTCAACCTTCCACTCAACAACTATACTACTATTACCATAGTAGCAATTTACATCCCACCAGGTGATAACATTCCCGAGCTGGAAAGCATTGTCTCCTGTTTCTCTCAAAATGTTCAGAATTAAACTATCATTCTTGGGGATGTCAATATTAATTGGTTAACCCTTAATAACCCTATCCCCTCTCATCACATGAACCTACCCCTCGGAATAACAATCACTCTCCCAGTACCCTTATTGATTGGATACTCATTTCTAATCCCTTAAAACATCACAAACTACAAACACTTCCAGATTCCCTGAGTGACCACTCTCCCATAGCAGTCTTTAGATATACTAGCCACCTCCCTAAGCCACGTAGATACATTTCCTCCCGCAATCTCACCAACTTTAACCCTGAAATATTAAATATCCTTATATCCAAAGTAAACTGGAACTTCCTTACCTAGCTCCCACACAATGAAGCTGTCCAAGCCTTCAACAAAATTTTCCTTGATATCTTAAACTCTATAGCACCAACTAGAAAAATAAGGATAAAAGCAAATATATCCCCCTGGCTATCCAAATCTACCCATATTTTTATGAAAGCTAGAGATAGAGCCTGGAAAACATGGTTACAAACTAAAGACCCACTCCACCTGCAAAGATATAAAGAACTAAGAAATCAGGTCAAACAACTCATCAATAAAGACAAAAAGAATTTCTACCGCAACGCTCCTACCACTCTAAAAGCCAACCCAAAAAATTTTTGGAATGCAGTAAACCAAATACTACATCCTGGTAATCCTACCTCACCTAAAACCCATGTCCCGACAAATCACCTAATGAAACTGCTAACACCTTCAATGCCTGCTTCATAGAATCTATAGCTAAGCTATTTAATCCCAACCACTCTATTACTACCCCTCCAAACTGCCATAAAACTTCTTCCATAGAAAACTCTCCTAAGACTTTCTCCCTCAAACCCGTGCCCACCTCCTACATAAAAACTCTGCTTTCTAGGCTAAAACATGCTCTGTATCTGCTGACAACATCCCATCCTACTTTCTTCAGATTACTGCTCACTCTCTTGCTCTGCCTATATCTATCATTATTAATCGTTCTATATCAGAATCTCAAGTCCCAGCTATCTGGAAACAATTTTACACCCTACCCATTCATAAAGGAGGTAACTCTACAGAAATCTCAAATTTCAGACCTATTGCTATTGCTATTCTGTTCCCTCTTTCTAAAATCTTAGAGAAATGCATACACACACAGGTTATTCAACACCTCTTACATGAAAAACTGCTCACTCCAGCACAGTATGGATTCCGAACTAAGCATAGCACTACTACTGCCCTTCTCTCCTTCCTTAACACTATCTCCTTAAACTCATCTCCTGTTTGTTCCTTGATCTCTCAAAGGCCTTCGATACTGTTTCACACTCTCTGCTACTTAAGAAACTAACTGAACTAAATTTCTCTACTGACACTGTAGCATGGTTCTCTAGCTACCTCACTGATAGACTTCAATCTGTCAGATGGTACTCTGCACTATCTTCTCCTCTTCCAGTTAAAATGGGAGTTCCCCAAGGATCCATTCTCAGCCCACTACTTTTTAATATCTTTACCAACTTACTCCTGTCCACACACCTCTATTGTCCAATACGCTGATGACTCCACAGTCATAACCATAGCTAAATCCCCCTCTGAACTCGTAGCTGCCAACCAATCTTCCTTTAATTCAGTAGAGATATGGCTCTCCAACAGTCAGCTCATCCTTAACCCAAAAAAAACAAAACTGCTACTCTTTCTCCCTAAAACAGCCAATCATATCAAAGCTTCCTTTTCTATAATGTCTCAAAATAATAGCCCTATTCTAGTAGAATGAAGTACAAAACTCCAAGGTCTTACCATTGACGACCAACTGAAATTCGACCATCACATTAATAATTGCATCAAAAAGACTCATCAGAAGCTATGACTCCTATATAGAAACAAAAAATTTCTCTCCCATGAAGATCGAACCACACTTACACATGCTTACCTTCTACCCTTATTGCTCCCAAATCCGTACTAATCTAAACTCTACTCTACTGTCAATGTTTGAATCGACATACCACAATATTGCCAGATTTGCAGCTCAACAAACCTATAAATCCCACCACTGTCTATCCCTGAAACAATTAAACTGGCTAGAACTACCCCACCTACTTCAGCTCACGCAGCTTCAAACCATACACTCAATTTTGTATCAGCCAGAATACTGTCCTGCCTTGTCTTCTCTTATATCTAACTACTCACCAGCTAGAAATCTCAGGAGTTTATCCCTTGATCTATTGCATATCTATAAACCCAAATCAAAATCAGGTCAAAACATATACAGCTACTACCTTTCTATGGGTTGGAACAAGCTCCCTCTGAAAATCAGAAATCAGACAAATACCAAACAATTTAAGTTGGCTACAAAAGAATACTACAAACAGCAATGGATCTGCCATTGTTCTCATCCTCACTGACTACAACCATTCAACCAACATACTCCCTTCTACCACTATCGTCGTCTGATCTACCTACCTTCCCTCCTTCCTTCTCCTAGTCCTTCCTTCATTCTTGTCAATCATCTGCAGATTCCCGCATCTTACTTCTTCTCTCATCCTCCCTTCCTACTATCTATACACCCCCTCTCTCCTCTTCTTCTCTGAAATTGTTACAGATTAAGTTCTTCAAACACAGCCTACTCTCTGTCACCTTTCTCGATGTATTATCATCTGAAAAGAATGTGCCTTACCCTAGAGTTACCATATATAAGTTTTTTTTTTCTTATTCAGACATGTATGTACAACAATCTTATGTTTGTCAATGTTAAAATACTTCATGTTTTTAGTCTTTTATACCAGTTTGTATAACATTAGCTTATTTTTACTGTATTATGGAGCTTTTCTCCCTGGGACTCTGCTGAAAAAGGGCTATGTCTCAGTCTGACATACCCGGTCAACAAATGTAAAATAAAATAAATAAAAATAAAAATGCCCTACTCTTCTAATATCTCCATGGACATTAGCCTGGGACTCCTGCACCAATGGATCTCAGTACTGACAAATGTGTCTGTGTGCATTACAGAGTATAACAGTGTTTGTGAGTTTGTAAACTTGTAGAGGTTTGAGGACCTTCTCACCCCCTACACCCCCCATTGCTATACTTAGAAAGGGCTGTGCCTTAATGCACTATAAAGGTACCTTGAGACACTCTTCACCCTATGTGCTACATTGAGCTTGCAGTACCAGCATAACACTGTTCTACCAATGAGTAGACAGGTGTGGTTTACCCTCTGAGTCCTAGCAAATGTGAACATGTGTGTGTGTATGCCTTTGCAAGTGTGTGTGAGTGTGCATATTTGCTTGAGACAGCATTCTGAGGCCCTATTCTCCAAATACATTGCACAGTGCCATACATTACAAGGGATGGTGATGTTGCTCACCTTAGGAGAGCCATGTAACAATCTTCACCCTACTAGCTTTGTGGCACCAACTAAATGGTGGAGAAGATTACAGACCTAGGGACCGAATGTGAATATTGCTGTTATATGGTGTGGATACTGCTAGGTTTGTCATAGCATTATCATGGGTATGAGCGAGTACTATATCCAGTATGGGTGGAGTGCTGGGTTTACTATTTTTACACCATGGCACCCCCAGTACATGTCCCTAGGTCCACTGTATGAAGACCACTGTCACCATTGACCATTCAGGTAACTGAGGACACTCTTCAGCCCAATAAGGCATGCGCTGTGTGCCAAAACTCTGTAAAAGTATGGACTGAATGATGAGATAGGCAGGGCTGCTAACCGCAGGTGTGGCAAATGTGTGTATGGTTGTGTCTGTGTTGGTCATTGTGTATATTTCTGTAGTTGATAGTATTTACTGGCCATTCTCACCCAGGACATCTCCCATTGACATACTGTGCAAGGCCAGTGGATGTTGTTCACCTTAGAGGAACTGTGGAGCACACTTGCCCTCTGCTTTCTCTGTGGCATGTGCAATAAATGCAGAGCACTTTAATAGCAAGACCTAGGTAGGTAGTGGTTCTAATCTCAGTCGTGCCAAGTGTGTATATTTGTGTGTGTGAGATCAGTATTCTGACTGTGTGTGTCTGAGTAACAAATATGGCCATGGTTTACAGTTTTACACCATTGTACTCCCAGCACATGTGCTGTCCTATGCACATGTGCTGTCCTATGTCCACATGACTGATGCCTAACTCCTGCCACATGCTGTGACACAGACATCCCACAATCAAGGATTGCCACCATCTCACCCAACCATCTATCTATGACCTCATCTTAATAATGGTGGGCATCTCCAAGATCAAGGATTTTGTCACACACAGCATGAAGAGTTGCATTTGTGACCCTGAGAATATGTCCAGTGTTAGATTTGACACATGCTTATGCCTCCATGACAGTCCAAAACATGCGTCTCGTAACACCTGTTGTGGCACTTGTGGCAGGGGCATGATGGGCAGCAGTCCAACTGTGAACAACCCTGTCCATCCACATGTACAGCCCAAAACCCACTTCCCCCGGAGTCCTTTGAAAGTTCTTTATCTACTACTTCTAGTATGTCGAGGGATCAGTTGCTAGTGTCCTCTCCAGCTCAACTGGTGAACCTGGGAATATTGAGGCAATGTTACAATTGCCTCATGTACCTGAACAATCCTCTCCTTCTCCCACAAAACACAAATACATGCGAGAGATGCAACTATACGGCCAAACTGGAGGCTGAGCTCTCTCAACATAGGACTGGCAAGACCAGACAGGAGGAGAAGGCAACCACACACAATACATACCCAGTCACATGGTACCATCACAACTTCAAATCATACACATACTCACACAAAGACATACTCGGAGGCTCTGGTCAAAATTTACCAAAACAGCAGAGGCCACCAAAGCAGACACCCAAACAACTACCACCTCGACCCAACACATGCAACACATAGACCACACAGTCAGAGTGTCAAACAGTCACAGCCCTTAAGGCCAAACAAAATGCCAGACACACTTGTCATTGGTGATTCCATAGTCAGGCACACTGGCGTCCGCTCACCAGACTGAGTAAGGAGAAGGTCACAGTAAGCTGCCTGTCGAGGCGCTAGAATCCGCCACATAGCATAGCACTCAGGTCTCTCAACAGCAGGTACAAGCGACTCAGTCATTGTCCACGCTGGTGTCAGCGACCTGAGACATACCTCCTTGGACTACATGAAAGGGGACGTCGAGGAGCTCTCTGATTATGTAGCCCAGGCAGGTATGACCCTGACCTTGAGCAGTATCCTACCTTCACCTAGAATGATGCCACAATACAGTGATAAGATGATCAGCTTTAATAATTGGCTTAAATTCTGGTGTCATTCAAAGGGGATCAATGTCTGTCTGCCTGGGATGACATGCTGGACAAGCCACGCTGCTTAGGGACGGCTTGCACCTGTCACCCTGGGCTTCGGATATTGGCAAAGGCTCACCAACTTTAAATCCTGAAATATTAAATATCCTTATATCCAAAGTAAACTGGAACTTCCTTACCACAAGCTCCTGTACACAATGAAGCTGTCCAATACTCTTCAACACAAAATTTTCCTTGATATCTTAAAACTCTATAGCACCAACTAGAAGAAATAAGGATAAAAGCAAATATATCCCCTGGCTATACAAATCTACCCATATTTCTTTTTATGAAAGCTAGAGATAGAGCCTGGAAAAACATGGTTTACAAACTAAAGACCCACTCCACCTGCAAAGATATAAAGAACTAAGAAATCAGGTCAAACAACTCATATCAACAAGAGACAAAAGAATTTCTACCGAACGCTTCCTACCACTCTAAAAGCCAACCCCAAAAAAATTTGGAATGCAGTAAACCAAATACTACGTATCCTGGTAATTACTACCTCACCTAAAACCCATGTCCCTATTACAAATCACCTAATGAAACTGCTAACACCTTCTAACGCCTGCTTCATAGGAATCTATAGCTAAGCTATTTAATCCCCAGCCACTCTATTACTACCCCTCCAAACTGCCATAAACTTCTTCCATAGAAAACTCTCCTAAGACTTTCTCCCTCAAACCCGTGCCCACCTCCTACATAAAAAAACTCTGCTTTCATTTAGGCTAAAACATGCTCTGTATCTGCTGACAACATCCCATCCTACTGCGCTTTCAGATTGCTGCTCACTCTCTTGCTCTGCCTTTATATCTATCATTATTAATCGTTCTATATCAGAATCTCAAGTCCCAGCTATCTGGAAACAATTTTACACCCTACCCATTCATAAAGGAGGTAACTCTCACAGAAATCTCAAATTTCCTTAGACCTATTGCTATTGCTATTCTGTTCTCTTTCTAAAATCTTAGAGAAATGCATACACACACAGGTTATTCAACACCTCTTACATGAAAACTGCTCACTCCAGCACAGTATGGATTCTTAACTAAGCATAGCACTACTACTGCCCCTTCTCCTTCCTTCCTTAACACTATCTCCTTAAACTCATCTCCTGTTTGTTCCTTTGATCTCTCAAAGGCCTTCTCGATACTGTTTCACACAATTTCTCTGCTACTTAAGAAACTAACTGGAACTAAATTTCTACTGGACACTGTAGCATGGTTCTCTAGCTACCTCACTGATAGACTTCAATCCTGTCAGATGGTACTCTCTGCACTATCTTCTCCTCTTTCCAGTTAAAATGGGAGTTCCCCAAGGATCCATTCTCAGCCCACTACTTTTTTAATATCTTTTACCAATCTTACTCCTGTCCACACACCTCTATTGTCCAATACGCTTGATGAGCTCCACAGTCATAACCATAGCTAAATCCCCTCTGAACTGTAGAGCTGCCAACCAATCTTCCTTTAATTCAGTAGAGATATGGTACTCTCCAACAGTCAGCTCATCCTTAACCCAAAAAAAAACAAAACTGCTACTCTTTCTCCCTAAAACAATGTTTTAAATCATATCAAAGCTTCCTTTTCTATAATGTCTCAAAATAATAGCCCTATTCTAGTAGAATGAAGTACAAAACTCCAAGGTCTTACCATTGGCGATACTCAACTGAAATTCTCGACCTCATCACATTAATAATTGCATCAAAAGACTCATCAGAAGCTATGACTCCTATATAGAAACAAAAATTTCTCTCCCCATGAAGATCGAACCACACTTACACATGCTTACCTTCTACCCTTATTGCTCCCAAAATCCATCTAATCTAAACTCTACTCTACTGTCAATGTTTGAATCGACATACCACAATATTGCTAGATTTGCAGCTCAACAAACCTATAAATCCCACCACTGTCTATCCCTGAAACAATTAAACTGGCTAGAACTACCCACCTACTTCAGCTCACGCAGCTTCAAACCATACACTCAATTTTGTATCAGCCAGAATACTGTCCTGCTTGTCTTCTCTTATATCTAACTACTCACCAGCTGTGAAATCTCAGGAGTTTATCCCTTTATCTATTGCATATCTATAAACCCAAATCAAAATCAGGTCAAAACATATACAGCTACTACCCTTCTATGGGTTGGAACAAGCTCCCTCTGAAAATCAGAAATCAGACAAATACTCAAACAATTTAAGTTGGCTACAAAAGAATACTACCACAAACAGCAATGGATCTGCTGCCATTACTCTCATCCTCCCTGACTACAACCATTCAACCAACATACTCCCTTCTACCACTATCGTCGTCTGATCTACCTACCTTCCCTCCTTCCTTCTCCTAGTCCTTCCTTCATTCTTGTCAATCATCTGCAGATTCCCGCATCTTACTTCTTCTCTCATCCTCCCTTCCTACTATCTATACACCCCCTCTCTCCTCTTTAATACTTCTGAAATTGTTACTGATTGTCTCTTTTCAAACACAGCCTACTCTCTGTCACCTTTCTCTTCATGTATTATCATCTGAAAGAATGCCTTGCACCCTAGGAGTTACCATATATATATAAGTTTTTTTTTCTTATTCAAACATGTATGTACAACAATCTTATGTTTGTCAATGTTAAAATACTTTATGTTTTTAGTCTTTTATACCAGTTTGTATAACATTAGCTTATTTTTACTGTATTATGGAGCTTTTCTCCCTGGGACTCTGCTGAAAAGGGCTATGTCTCAGTCTGGACATACCCGGGTCAACAAATGTAAAATAAAATAAATAAAAATAAAAATGCCCTACTCTTCTAATATCTTTATGGACATTAGCCTGGGACTCCTGCACCAATGGATCTCAGTACTGACAAATGTGTCTGTGTGCATTACAGAGTATAACAGTGTTTGTGAGTTTGTAAACTTGTAGAGGTTTGAGGACCTTCTCACCCCCCTACACCTCTCGCATTGCTATACTTAGAAAGGGCTGCTGCCTTAATGCACTATAAAGGCTGGGTACTAGCCTTGAGACACTCTTCACCCTATATGCTACCTTGAGCTTGCAGTACCAGCATAACACTGTTCTACCAATGAGTAGACAGGTGTGGTTTACCCTCTGAGTCCTAGCAATGTGAACGTATGTGTGTGTGTATGCCTTGCAAGTGTGTGTGAGTGTGCATATTTGCTTGAGACAGCATTCTGAGGCCCTATTCTCCAAATACATTGCACAGTGCCATACATTACAAGGATGGTGATGTTGCTCACCTTAGGAGAGGTTTTCGCCATGTAACAATCTTCACCCTACTAGCTTTGTGGCACCCTCAACTAAATGGTGGAGAAGATTACAGACCTAGGGACCTAATGTGAATATTGCTGTTATATGGTGTGGATACTTGCTAGGTTTGTCATAGCATTATCATGGGTATGGAGCGAGTACTATATCCAGTATGGGTGGAGTGCTGGGTTTACTATTTTACACCATGGCACTTCCCCAGCATGTCCCAAGGTCCACTGTATGAAGACCACTGTCACCATTGACCATCCAGGTAACTGAGGACACTCTTCAGCCTTAATAAGGCATGCGCTGTGTGCCAAAACTCTGTAAAAGTATGGACTGAAATCGATGAGATAGGCAGGGCTGCTAACTGCAGGTGTGTGGCAAATGTGTGTATGGTTGTGTCTGTGTTGGTCATTGTGTAGTATATTCTGTAGTTGATAGTATTTACTGGCCATTCTCACCCAGGACATCTCCCATTGACATACTGTGCAAGGCCAGTGGATGTTGTTCACCTTAGAGGAACTGTGGAATACTAATTTGCCCTCTGCTTTCTCTGTGGCATGGTGCAATAAATGCAGAGTACTTTAATAGCAAGACCTAGGTAGGTAGTGGTTCTAATCTCAGTCGTGCCAAGTGTGTATATTTGTGTGTGTGAGATCAGTATTCTGACTGTGTGTAATCTGATACAGGTAACAAATATGGCCATGGTTTACAGTTTTACACCATTGTACTCCCAGCACATGTGCTGTCCTATGCACATGTGCTGTCCTATGTCCATGTGACTGATGCCTAACTCCTGCCACATGCTGTGACACAGACATCCCACAGTTAAGGATTGCCAACATCTCACCCAACCATCTATCTATGACCTCAGCTTAATAATGGTGGGCATCTCCAAGATCAAGGATTTTGTCGCACACAGCATGAAGAGTTGCATTTGTGACCCTGAGAATATGTCCAGTGTTAGATTTGACACATGCTTATGCCTCCATGACAGTCCAAAACATGCGTCTCGTAACACCTGCTGTGGCACTTGTGGCAGGGGCATGATGGGCAACAGTCCACCTGTGAACAACCCTGTCCATCCACATGTGTGGAATCTTGCCTGTTCTCTGGCTATGGAATGTGTATGCACACTATATAGTTCTCTTAGATTTACACAACAAACATGTGTATCATACTAATATTCACAGGTAGCACTGTGTTTGTCATATGTGAGCTGTCCTTTCCTGGGGTGAGTTAGGGTCCTGAGCTGTGTTCTTTGTCTATGTTCTATGTCACAGCAGAGAGAGACAGATGCTATGGCCATAGGGGCTGTTTAGCAGGATATCACTACAGCAAGTCTTGCTCAGCCATAAATCTTTCAAAATCCTATTTCCCATTATTAGAAAACAAATACTACATTCACCTATATGCTGACTTGTTTCACATACCTTTTTATTATTTCACACCGCACTGAGTTGTATCAGAAGGTTGCTCCATGTCTTTTTGTTTTTTCAATGTGGAGTACTGGTAGACAGATGTTTGGAATAGGTGTCTTTAATGCTCTTGACCAGATGATGGCCTGTGCACCAGTGGGTGTTCCCCACTTGCTAATTACATGCAGAACAGCTGGGTAGCTCTTACAATAGCTAGTGTCATGGCAACACAGTCCTGTAATTGAGTACTTAATGTGGGCATTGTCCCTTTGCTTTGGCTGTGAGGAACACATCCTGGAGCTGTATGGCTACTGAGTGTTATGCACAGCAGGTGGGAATAACTCTTACAACAAGACCTGTGGAGACAGGCCAACTAAATAGTGGAGAAGGTTACAGACTTAGGGACCGAATGTGAGCATTGCTGTTATATGGTGTGAATACTGCCAGTTTTACGGGCTTTGTGTGTACATGCTCCTTCTGCATGGATGTCAGTCTGACAAAGTTATGTGTCTACATAGCTCTGAACTGTAGGCCTATCCACATAATAGCCAGGGGTTTGCCTGTTATGTTTGGTGTGTTACCCAGACAGGTGTTGGCCTTGGAAAATCTTTGGCATACTCTGGTCATTGTTGCCAGTAAATGGCAATATCCAGTTGTGTTTCTGACTTCATATCCCTCAGAATAGAGATGTTGCAACCAACCCTGTAACACCAGCAACTTTATCAGTATATAACAGCAATATTTCTAATATGGAACCAAACCAACAATAGTCACTAAAGAAAAGCACTCTGGAGAAGATAATCATTCATAATCCTATTATGAAAGTAGAATGTCCACAAATTTGTAATAGCAAACCGGTTTGCTGTTACTAATTTATGAACATTCTACTTTCATAATAGAACGTGGATTGATTGCTGTTCTCCAGGTGCTTTTTTCTTAATATTTCAATTATGGCCCTGTGTTTGGACCTCTGTCCTCCACTTATATGACAGACTTTTGTCATGCAGTAGAAGGTTGATAGGTATGATCGATCAGTATTTAATGCTGACATTCCTGCTATCATCCTAGTGATGTTGTGGAATAAGACACATTAAGTGAGGAAGGTGCCATACATATGAGTGCAAAGACTGGAGAGCATGTAGAACCCTGTGCAGTCAAGAGGTGGGTCTGCGGAATAATATAGCATGCCTTAGAATTGTTAGAACATGTGATAGATATTAGTTATTACATGGACAAACATTCTATAGCTGTTACTTTTCATACATTCCACCATGGGGACTGTAGTGGGTTACAATGTACTTTTCTGGAAAAAGTCTGTTTCCCAGTTTGATCGAACACTCTTATAATGGTGAAACCATTGTTATGTGAGAGAATCATTTTACATTGTGTCATTTGATACTGTACAATTCTAGGGGTTAATCTGAGGATCAGAATTGGAGGCTGTTTAAGAACATACATAATTAAGTGTCATATGCTTCCTGTATTTAAGGCAAATATGTTTTGTAATGTTGTAATACTTTGACGCAAAACACATTAAAACATTTGTGTGTATTGATGGCTGGTTGTCTGTGTATGTCTGGCCATTGTGTATGGCCTATCCTGAATTTGTAACAGTGTACTGTGTACTTAATAGTTGTACTTTCTGGGAGGGTGCAGCAGATGTCAGTGGCATGGGCTCCTTTGTAACATTACCAATGTGTTTGTATGTCCAAAGACTGTTACCCTCCCTTCATCTGGTGTGGTCCAGAATTGTACCAAGGTGCTCTTGGCTCTGACAGTGCTGCAAGTTATTGACAACTAAATCAGTACTGATTCCACAGTCTTCCTACCCTATGATAAACCGACTGCACTGCATGCTGTGGTTGAAAACATCATAAAATAGTGCAGCTCAGATGGCTTAATGGTTATATGCTTAAATATTGTGTACAGGTTCCTGGGTTCACGGGCTGTATATTTTGTTGCATGCCAGGTGTATATTATTTCCTTTACTTAACATACCTATATGTGCTGTCATTACAGTAGCAAGGGGTGTGAGTATACTGTATGGGACACGTGTATACATGGGTGGTTGCACATGTGATATGCATTCATACATCCATTGTACACCAGCTACACTACCATGGAGACAAATATAATATACTAGAGATTTGACTATTAAAATAGTACTAATTAGTTACCTTTCCTGTAACTAGTCTAGTCCATATACAGATTTGCTGTTTCCGGGGCTGTGTGTTAGCTTCTGAGTGTTGCCCAAGTCTGCTCCTCAATTTGTCATGTAGATATGCTAGTTCTCTCTTCTCCTGCATTTTCAATAGATTATTACTTTAGCACTTTACCAGACATCTTGTAGCAAGTATTTAGCACACAAAAGTGCTAAC
>NC_056728.1:752085195-752247029 GCF_019279795.1 Protopterus annectens | reverse complement strand
TCCACACCTGTTTGGCCCAGAACTTGGACCGAAGCTGCAAAGGTGGTAGTGTTTCAATATTCATAATGGATGCCCACACCTACAGACTGTTAGCACAACATAATGCATCTGAGATACCTCAGGTGCAGCTAACACTGGGTAAGACAGCAATACAGGTCATAGCCTGCTGTAGGTCCACAAATATGGCCCAAGACTCACACTCCACATTCCTAAGCACCCTGTGGAATATTAGATTCCAGCCCAACACTCATACTGGCTGACATCAGTTACCCACCATTAAGTAGAAAAACTACTCATGTACCAATACACTTGGCCAATATTTTCTGGAATTCATTAATTCCAATGCCCTGGACATGCTCGTTCTTACTCTCACTAGAGGTAGCAACATCCTTGACCTGGTTATTACTAACATGGGCGAACATTGCTGTACACCAATAGTCAACTCATCCCTTGTTAGGTACTAACACAAACTAATCATCTTGGAAATCCACATCCCTCCCACCACCCCACAAAGGTAACCACCATGAAATCTTCTCCAAAGCTAACTTTGGGCACCTACAAACATAGGTGGCTAACTGCATGGCACCCATGCATATGGTGACTAATTGCATGACCAAAGAATCTTACACCAATGCACTGTACAAACACATACACAAATGCATATATCTCGCCATACGCAGTACAACCAAGATGTTCTCCTCAGAAAAGGAAGCCAATCTGGTGGTCCCCTGCCATAAACAAACTCTACAACAGAAGGCGGAAATTGATGCAGAATAAGGTGAAGTCCCAAGACTGGAAATACTCCCTTATCAGCCTCAACCAAAGGTTGAGATCTCTCATCAAATCTCGTAAAGGTAGCTATGAAAACATGATTGCAGCAGATAGTGAAGTCAACCACAAGACCTTCAATAGTTATGTATAGAATCTCCACAACACAGTAGCACAACCCTCAGATTATGTATGCTTGTATCTGTTAAGGTGGTTCTTTCTTTTGGCTTCCGGACATTATAAAATGCACTAATGTTATATTTATGTCAATATATGTTAGGAACAGTGTTACTACAACAACCTTCTCAGCTGATCTACTCACATCATTTGGACATGTTTCTGTTGTCATGGCTTTGTCCCCCCACTTTGTCTGGCTTGTTCCAGATTCATTGCACTAAAGAGTTGTGAGCATACCTCCCCACTACCAGGCTGTTTGAAGACTGTCCAGGTGTTTGGCCCATACTTTGTTTCTGTTACACAGTTTATTTGCATTTCTCTGGGTAACACTGTTATTAGGCAAGGATTTATGTCAGTGAAGACTGATATACATGTCAGTTGCCATCCTCATATTATTCAGACAGTTCTGCTGATACAGTCCTGTTGCTGTACAACTGTTCAGTTATGACAGCTATATTCTGATTATGTCCATATATGTGGCCCATTTCCCACCCTTTGTACAGCCCTTGTTCATTAGTCTTGCACTTGAGGTTGACATGTATGATTCTGAGGTATGTCTGCACTGCATGTTATATGACTACATACACACACGCATATATATATATATATATATATATATATATATATATATATATATATATATATATATATAAAATATAGATATATAAATATATATGTCTATATATATATATATATATATATATATATATATATATATATACACACACACACACACACACACACACACACACACACACACACACACACACACACACAAACACACACACATTCAGGTGCCTAGGTTCATAGGTAGATACTAGGCTATTGGCCCTAGGGCCTATATAAGCCTAGCCAACAAGATTCCCTGGCTTTTGCCTCCCAAGACAAATAATGTCTGGTGCTCCTGTCAAGCAGACACACAGAAGTGAATCACGGGGTGGATTTCCTATTTACCATCCAAATGTCAATATTTATCTTAAAGAGGGCTAATAAGGAGCTCTGTTTTACATAAATGGGTAGTTTGTTCGAGAGTGTGGGAAGTGTTATGGACAGTAATCTATCCCTCCAGCATGTTCTGTCTTTTGTGGTGACAAGGTTTAGCTCTCTGCAGCATGTGTTTTGGAGGAACTGGGATTTCTTTACGTGTAGCATGTACAACAGCTCTGGGGTTGACATGGTTTGTATGTTAGGCAGAGATCGGCTCTGAGTAGGTGATATGCAATGCATTAAAGCTGGTGTCTTTTGAGACAGTTTGCATAGGGCATCTGTTTGAGGCCGGTGATCCTCTTTGTGAGGTAATTCTATGGACTTTCCAGTTGTTGTAGATGTCATGTGAGGTACATACCAAACAGGCCGTTGTACTGTATAATAGGTCTAATGAGGGATGAGTAGAGAGGAACAATTTCCTTTTTTCTGGATGAGACACCTGTTGTGATGTGATGTGCCACATAGAAGGATTTCCTGAGTACTGTGGCAATGTGGTTATCAAAGGAGAGACTACTGTCCACCTGTGTACCTAGGTCTCTTATCACACTTTCAGTGTTAAGTGTACTAGCAGCTATGTGGTAGTTCATGTGCACAGAGTTTTACCCAAAGGGAATGACAATGCATTATTTGGCGTTGAGTTTGAGGCCATGGCTTTGACACCAGGCATCTGTCTCAGTGAGGCCCTTTTGTAGACTGTCCACATCTTTACGGGATTCAGTAATGGCTCCCAGTTTGCAGTCATCTGCGAACTTTGTTAGCCATAGACCCTCTGTGCTAGCCTGAACTTCTGAGAAGTAGATGCCAAACAGGAGAGGATCAAAGGACTGAACCCTGTTGTACTCCACTTGTCAATGGTCTGGAGTCAGATTTGGAGTCTGCTGCTTTCACAGTGTGAGTTCTGTCTGTAAGCCAGTTGGCAACCCATCTTGTGACATAGGTATTTATGCCTAGTTTAGTGAGTTTATCTGTAATTTCAGAATGGGGGATTCTGCCAAAGGCCTTGGCAAGGTCCAGGTAGGCTGTGTGAACCACCTTGGCCTTATCCTTGGCTCTGGTGACTGCTTCAAAGATGTCAATCAGGTTTAGGTGACATGATGTACCTTTCACAAACCCAAACTGGGTGGGGCCCACAGTTTGGAGGTAATCTATGTCATTGTTTATAAGTTCCATGATGATACGCTCCATGGCCTTGCAGATCGGGCTTCTCAGGCTGATGGGGCAGTAGTTCCCAGTGTCTGTGGTGGCTCCCCCCTTGTGGAGTGGGATAACCCTCACTGTGCACCATTCAGTAGGCACAAAGCCTGAAATGAGGCTATGATTGAACATGGTACTTAGGTGGGGTGCCAGTTTGTTCTGTAGTTTGTGCTGAACACAGCCTGGGATGCTGTCTGGGCCCATGGATGTTGTATTCTTGGCTTTGGAGAATGTGGTTTTTACCTGTGCGGCCATGATTACAGGGGCTTTACATTCGTCCAGCATTGAGATGGACCCTATAGTGGGTGACAGGAGGGAAAGTTAGCACTGAACCTATCTACCAGGATTTTGGCAATATCAGTTGGTTCTGTATATTTACTGCCATTGTGCTGTAACTCAGAGCAGATCTGAGTGTGACAATTGAGATTCTTGGCATAGCTATAGAACGCTTTGTGGTTGTCTTTAGAATCAGATACAATTTTCTTTTTGTAACTAGCTTTGGTGGATTTTATGAGGGATCTCAGCTTCATACTGAAGCTGATAAGGGAGTTCTTACAATCATGGGAGTTTACTCATTTTTTGTAACAATTTCTTCTTCTGTTGTACAGTTTCTTTATGGCAGGAGACCACCAGATTTGCTTCCGTTATTCGGAGGAGAGCATCTTGGTTCTATCTGGGATGGCACGATCCATGCACTTGTTTATGTATTTATACAGTGCACTGGTATAATATTCAACAGTTGTACTTGTATTTTCCATCGGCATGGGTGTCATGAAGTTAGCCACTTCTGTCTTAAGAAGCATGAAGTTGGCTTTGGAGAAGTTCTGTAGAGTGGTTTCATTAATAGTGTGTGTGTGTGAACACTTTATAATCCCGAAATTCTGAAATATCGAATTTCAAAATCCCAAGATTATAAAGCCGAAAGCTCAAAACTCTGAAACCCCAGAAGCACAAATTTCAAAATCCTGAAGTCCGGAGATGTTGAATTAGCGCTTCTGGTGTTGCGTTGTGTGAATGGATAGCTGGAGATTCAGGTAAGTGTTTATGTTTAAGGGTTTTGGTTAGGGGCTGTAGTGTGTGTCAGTGTGTTTTGTTACTGTGATGTGTGTGTGTGTGTGCGAGGGGAATGTAGCTTGTATGGTGGTGTTTTCGTGTGTTTGTCTGTGTAGTGCGACCTTGGAGTTAGTATATTTAAGTAGGGGGAGTGTGGGGGGTGCAGCTTGTATGTAGTGTAGGTTTGTTTGTGTGTGGAGGGAAAGTTTGTGTATGTGTTTATGTATGGTGTATGGTTAGTTTAGGAGTTGCAATTTTGAAATTTGTGCTTCTGAGGTTTTGGGATTTTTAAGGTTTCGAGTTTATGATCTCGAGATTCTGAAATTCGATAGTTCAGGATTTTGGGATTATAAAGTGAACCCACAAACATATATATATATATATATGTGTGTGTGTGTGTGTGTGTGTGTGTATATATATATATATTATATATATATGTATATATATATATATATATATACATATATATATATATATATATATATATATATATATATAGTTATATATATATCCTGTTATTTATATATATATATATATATATATATATATATATATATATATATATATATATATATATATATATATATATATATATATATATATATATATATATATATATATATATATATATATATATATATATATATATATATATATATATATATATATATATATATATGTATATATGTATATATATATATTAGGCTAATGACCCTGGAGGCTTTACAAGCATAGCCCATAGGATTACCCTGACATCATGCCACCCGACCATAGTTCCTAGTGCCTATGTCGAGTAGAGCCACTGGAGTGATCCCCAGGATGATTTTTCTGTTTCCTATCCACTCATCAAGATTTCTCTTGAAGAGGGCCAGTGAGGTGCTCTGCTTGACATGTATGGGAAGTCTATTCCATAGCATGGACATTCTCTGGGTTATGAACCTGTCCCTACAGCATGTTCTGTTGATTGTGGTACTGAGGTTGAGGTGTCTGGAGGGTGTGGTGCAGAGGGATTGGGATTTCTTTAGATGAAGCATTTCTAACAGAGCTGAGTCACACATGGCTTTGTAAGTCAAGCAGAGATCACCTCTAAGTAGGTGATATGAGACAGAGAATAGTTGGAGTTTTTTGAGTCTGTTCATCTAGGACAAGTGTTTAAGGCCTGGGATCCTCTTTGTGATGTACATTTGTGGCCTCTGCAGTTGTTGCAGGTGTCTAGTGAGGTACAAGCCAAATGGGGCATTGTACTCAATGATTGGTCTAATGAGGGAAGAGTAAAGGGAGACAATGACTTCCTTCTTCCTGGATGCAAAACCCTTAGTAATGAGATGTGCCAGATAGAAGGACTTTCTGACCACAATGGCAATGTGGTGGTCAAAAGAGAAGTTGTTGTCATCCTGGGTTCCAAGATCTCTTATAACACCTTTTGTGTTCAGTGGACTACCATCAATGTGGTAATTCAAGGGAACTGGGTTTTTCCTGTGGGGGGGTGATGACACATTTTTTGGCATTGAGCTTATGGCCATGGTTTTGACACCAGTCGTTGGTGTCATTGAGGTCTTTCTGTAGGATGTCAGCATCACTTGGGGGAGTTAATAATAGCTCCTAACTTGCAATCGTCTGCGAACTTTGTCAGCCACAGTCCCTTCGTGTTGACCTGGACTTTAGAGAAGTAGATACCAAGCAGGAGAGGACCCAGGACCGAACCCTGTGGGACTCCACTCATGACTGGTCGGCAGTCTGAGTTGGAGTCAGCTACTTTCACACTGTGGGTTCTATCTGTGAGCCAGTTTGCAACCCACCTAGTGATACAAGGGTTGATGTCTAGCTTAGTGAGTTTTTCTATGATTCCTGAGTGTGGAATAGTATCAAAGGTCTTGGTCACATCAAGGTAGGCTGTATGAGCCACCTTGCCTTCATCCGCAGCTCTGGTGACTGACTCAAAGAAGTTGACCAAGTTGAGCAGTCATGATCTACCCTTCACAAAAGAGTTTGGAGATTCCCAATATCCTTGTTTATTAGGTCCACGATGATGCGTTCCATAGCTTTGCATATCAGACTTGTCAGGCTAATGGGACGATAGTTCCTGGGGCCTGTAGTCGCTCCTCCTTTATGGAGAGGAATGACTGTAACAGTGCGCCATTCAGTGGGTACAAAGCCTGAGGTGAGGCTGTAAATGAACAGGGCACACAGGTGAGGTGCCAGTTAACTCTGTAGTTCGCATAGAACTCAGCCAGGGATATTGTCAGGTCCCATAGAAGCTGTATTCTTTACCTTGGACAGTGCTGATTTAACCTGTGCAGCAGTAATACTGGGTTCCTGGCAATCTACTGGTATTGTGATTGGTCCTTTGGGGGGGAGAGAGGGGTAAAGTTGACACTGAATCTGTCGGTCAGTATATTGGCAATATCTGTTGGCTCGGTGTAGGAGGTACCTTTGTGCAATAGCTCAGAGCAAATCTGGGTATTGCCGTGGAGATTCTTTACATAACTATAGAAGACCTTGTGGATGTCTTTACTATCTGCTGCAATTCTGTTTTTATAGCTAGCTGCAGTGGATTTGATGAGGGATCGCAACCTTTTTTTTGTTTTTCCAGTCTTGGGACTTCACCTTATTCCACATCAGTTTCCTCCATCTGTTGTATAGTTTATTTATGGCAGAGGACCACCAGATTGGCTTCCTTTTTGTTGAGGAGAGCATCTTGGTTCTATTGGGTATAGCGAGATCCATGCATTTGAGTATGTGTCTGTACAGTGCACTGGTGTATGATTGGGCAGTCATGCAACTATTCTCCATTTGCATGGGTGCTGTGAAGTTAGCCACCACAGTTTTTAGGAGTACAAAGTTAGCTTTGGAGGAGTATTTCATGGTGGTTACCTTTGTGGGGGTGATGGGAGGGATGTGGATTTCCAAGGTGATTAGTTTGTGGTTGGATCTAATCAGGGAGGTGTTCACTATTGGTGTAGAGCAACAGTCTCCCATGTTAATAATGACAAAGTCAAGGATGTTGCTACCTCTAGTGGGGGTAAGAATGAGCTGGTCCAGGACACTGAAATTTATAAATTCCGGAAAGCGTTGAGCAAGTGTATTGGTATAGGAGTAGTTTTCCCAATTAATGGAGGGGTAGTTGAAGTCGCCCAGTATGAGAGTGTTAGTTTGGACCCTAATATTCCCAGGGTGCTTAGGAATGTGGAGTGTGTGTCTTGGGACATGGTTGGGGACCTATAGCAGGCTATAACCTGAATCACTGTCTTACCCAATGTTAGCTGCACCTGAGGTATCTCAGATGCATTATGTTGGGCTTCTAGTCTGGAGGTATGCACATCATTTATGAAAATGGACTCACCACCTTTGTAGCTTTGGTCCATGATCTGGGGCCGAAAGGTGTGAAATGAGTTATAGCCTGTTAGTGCAGGTGTGCTTTCTGCTGCGTTGAACCAGGTCTCTGTTGCAGCACAAATGTCGATGTTCTCCATTTTAAGGAGTGATTCAAGTGAGTGCATTTTGAGATTTAGACTTTTAGTATTGAGCAGCATGACTCTCAGATTGCATTTGTTTGTAGCTGTTATGGTGGTAATTTGGTATTTGGAACGTCGCCTGCAAAAGGCACTATAGGGGTGGCAAGAGCCTTGGCCAGTATCCAGAAGCTCAGGGGTAACAGATGTAGGCCATCTCTGGCAAAGCATCAAGGTCTGTCATTCATGTTATTCCAGGCAGACAGATACTGTATCCCCTTACAATGACTGTTTATATATATATATATATATATATATATATATATATATATGTGTGTGTGTGTGTGTGTGTGTGTGTGTGTGTGTGTGTATGTATGTGTGTATGTGTGTCGCTATGTTTTCATAAATATGTTTCAACAGGCACACACACACACATATATATATATATATATATATATATATCTACATATAGATATATATATATATATATATATATATATATAATTATAGCGATGAAACATATATATATATATATATATATATATATATATATATATATATATATATATATATATATATATATATATATATATATATATATATATATATACACATTTATATAACATCCTACAAATATATCAAATTATGAGATAGATAGGTATAGATATATCTGTATATATGTCTATATACAATGCATGAATGTTTCCACAGAGATTTCTCACTATTGTTGTATGGCTTTATTGCATGATGGTGCAGTGGTATGTTCTCTGATTGTAATATACAAGGTCCTGAGTTCAAGGCTTGGAATTGACATTTTTTTCCATTAATGTTAAACAACCAGATTGCATGATATGTTGGGAAAAACATCATCAAATTCTCTAGCTCGCATGGCTTGCTGGTTAATTACTTTGACTATGATGTATGGGCTCTGTTAAGACTTGGGACTGACATTTATTTTCTTTTGTTTAATAACCAGATTGCATGATATGTTAGGAAAAACATCATGCCATGCTACATCTCAAGTGGCTTAATGATTCAGTATGTTGACTATGGTGTATGGGGTCCTGGGTTCAAGACCTGCAAGGGATGATTATTTTGTTGCTACACTTTAAACTTTATTGCAGAGGGAGAATAGCACCCTTGTCCATCTGCCTGCGTGGGACCTTGCCTGCACTCTGGCTATGGCCAGTATCTACACTCACACCTGTCATAGTCACCACACTAACATGTTCCATGCCATCACCTGCCAACTGTCCATCATCTGTGGCCACTGGTGATGGGATATGTGTGGGCATTGTCACTGTGTGCAGTGATGGTGTGCACAAGGGTGGGATGCCAACTAATGGGACAGATTCAGCCCCTGACAACCCCACCTGTACCTCAGTATTCCTATCATCATTGGCAGATTCTGCAGAGATATTGACATTGTTTCAAAAGGGGGGATCCAGACCCCATCGCCACCTGTGAGAGGAAGACAACATATGTACATTAATACCTGCACTTTGATGTTGGCTGGTATATATACACACACACACACACA
Organism: Protopterus annectens; assembly: GCF_019279795.1. Classification (NCBI taxonomy): domain Eukaryota; kingdom Metazoa; phylum Chordata; order Ceratodontiformes; family Protopteridae; genus Protopterus; species Protopterus annectens. The sequence continues at coordinate 752,237,858 of NC_056728.1, read as the reverse complement.
CACACACACACACACACACACACACACACACACACACACACACACACACACACACACACACACACACACACACACACACACACACACACACACACACACACACACACACACACACATACTTGCAGGTAAGGTGGCACAAATTTGTTTTACAGACCACACATTATCCACATGGTGACATGCATGACACACGACTGTCAACATCATGCATTGCAACCAGTTGTACAACATGTAACTGACAATATAGAGCAACGTGATTAGTGTTGATATGTTATGGCCGTTCCCCAGCACAGACTGCAGCCATATACACATTATTGCTGTCCACCTGTATAGCACAGTGGCAAGTACTACAGAACATATCTCACAACTGTACATATCCTCACAGGATGTGTTGCGGTCTGGCTTATATGCCTGCTTTATTTCTCATAACCCCTGTGTTTCTCTGTGACATACGTGGGATGATCTGAGGAGTGACATAGATTCATAGGTAGGTACTAGGCTATTGGCCCAAGGGCCAAAGTAAGCCAAGCCAACAAAGTTCCCTGGCTTACGCCACCCAAGAAAGTTAATTTCCTGTGCCCTTGTTGAGCAGAGCCACAGAAGTGATCTCCAGGGTGTATTTCCTATTTTCCATCCACTCATCAAGATTTTTCTCGAAGAGTGCTAATGAGGAACTTTGCTTGACATAGATGGGTAACTTGTTCCAGAGTATAGGAAGTCTCTGGGACAGGAATCTATCTCTCCAGCATGTCCTGTTTATTGTGGTGACAAGGTTTAGGTCCCTAGATCGTGTAGCTCGGATGGATTGGGATTTCTTTAGGTGTAGCATGTCCAACAGCTCTCGGTTTAACATAGCTTTATATGTTAGGCAAAGATCTCCTTGGGGTAGGAGATATGCTACAGATTAAATCTGGAGTTTTTTGAGACGGTCAATGTAGGGCATCTGTTTGAGGCTAGTAATCCTCTTTGTGAGGTACTTCTGTGGCCTTTCCAGCTGCTGCAGATGTCTTGTGAGGTACATTTCAAAAGGGGTTTTGTACTCAATAATGGGTCTAATGAGTGCCGAGTAGAGGGAAACAATGACCTCTTTTTTCCCAGATGAGAAACCTTTTGTGATGAGGTGTGCCACACAGAAGGATTTCCTGATTACTGTGGAGATGTGATTATCAAAGGAGAGACTACTGTCCACCTTGGTCCCAAGGTCTCTTATCACACATTTGGCATTAAGTAGACTGCCATTTATATGGTTACAGAGTTTTTACCAAAGGGGATGACAATGCACTTTTTGGCATTGAGCTTGAGGCCATGCCTCTGACACTAGGTATCCATCTCAGTGAGGCCCTTCTGTAGGATGTCCACATCATTTGGGGACTTGACTATGGCTCCTAGTTTGCAGTCATCTGCAAACTTCATTAGCCAGAGGCCTTTTGTGTTAGCCTGTACTTCAAAGAAGTAGATACCAAACAGGAGAGGTCCCAGGACTGAACCCTGTGGTACTCCACTTGTCACTGGTTTGAAGTCAGATTTGGAGTCTGCAGCTTTTACAGTGTGAGTTCTGTCAATGAGCCAGTTGGCAACCCATCTTGTGATGTAGGGATTTATACCTAGTTTAGTGAGTTTAGCTATAATTCCAGAATGGGAGATAGTGTCGAAAGCCTTGGTGAGGTCAAGATAGGCTGTGTGAACCACCTTACCCTCATCTACGGCTTTGGTGACTCCCTCAAAGAAGTCAATCAGGTTCAGAAGGCATGATCTGCCTTTCACAAACCCGAACTGGGTGGGGTCCAGAGTTTGGAGGTTACCAATGTCTTTGTTTATGAGTTCTATGATGATACGTTCCATGGCCATGCAGACCAGGCTTGTCAGGCTAATAGGGCGATAGTTCCCAGGATCAGTGGTGGCTTCCCCTTTGTGGAGTGGGATAGCTGTTGCTGTGTGCCATTCAGTGGGCACAAAGCCTGAAGTGAGACTATGATTGAACATGGTGCTTAGGTGGGGAGCCAGTTCATTCTGAAGTTCATGTAAAATGCAGCCTGGGATGTTGTCTGGTCCCATGCATGCTGTGTTTTTGGTTTTAGAGAATGCAGTTTTTACCTGCATAGATGTGATTACAGGGACTCTGTATTCTTCCTGTATTGATATGGGGCCTTTAGGGGGTGAGAGGGGAGTAAAGTTATCACTGAACCTATCTGCCAGTATGTTGGCAATATCAGTTGTTTCTGTAATTTTCGTGCCATTGTGCTGTAACTCAGAGCAGATCAGGGTGTTGCGATTGAGATTCTTGACATAGCTATAGAATGCTTTGTGGTTGCCCTTAGAATCAGTGGTGATTTTGTTTTTGTAGCTAGCTTTGGAGGATCTTATAAGGGATTTCAGCTTCTTACTGAGGCTGACCAGGCAGCTCCTCCACTCATGGGATTTTACTCTTTTTTGCAACAGTTTCTTCCTTCTGTTGTAGAGTTTGTTTATGGCAGGGGACCACCAGATTGGCTTCCTGTTTTTGGTGGATAGCATCTTAGTTCTGTTTGGGATAGCATGATCTATGCACTCATGTAAGTGCTTATAGAGTGCATTTGTGTAGGATTCAGCAGTCGTAACTGCATTGTCCATCTGCATGGGTGTCATGAAGTTTGCCACTTCTATCTTAAGAAGCATGAAGATGGCTTTGGAGAAATTTTTTACTGTGGTTTTCTTAATGGTGGTTGGGGGCAGAATGCAAATATGTAGGATGATTACCTTATGGTTGGATCTGACCAACGAGGAGCTGACTTCAGGTGTGGAACATGTCACTCATGTTGGTAATGACTAGGTCTAGGATATTGTTGCCCCTGGTGGGGATGTGGATAAGTTGATCCAGGGCATTGGAATTTATGAATTTATAAATTTATTATGGATAAGATTAATAATGACATAGGAAATCTTCAGACACTAGATCCAACCCAGCTTGGCTTCATCAAAGGCAGGTCATGCCTACTCACCCTGGTGAACTTCTTTGAAAAAGGTCACCAAAGCAATGGATGTAGGTAAAATGACACATAATGCCTACCTTGACCTGGCCAAGGCATTTGATGCAGTAATGCACTCAGGCATTGCAAATAAACATATGGAATTAGGCACTAACCCCTATGTTACATGCTGAAAATCCAGCTGGCACTCACATAGGACCCTGGAAGTTAGGATAGAAGAGACCAACTCCACAAAGAGGCCAGTCACTAGAGGACTCCCTTAGGCTAAAGTATTTGCCCATAAAAAATACATGGTGTAAACAACATGTCCTATGCAGATCACCTCAAAGCCCTATCTCTGTACTCAAATTCCTATAGACTGTTAATAGGCGATCTGTGGTTGGCATACAAGGCATCCTTTGATCCTTCTCTGGTATAAATTTTGCACATCCACAAAACCATTAGCATCAGAACTACTTGATCTAGGAACTTGAACTTTGCTTGCGACATAAATAGGACATGCCGGAAGGACAAGCATGTGTCTCTGGGAATTCCACTCCTCTGGAGCAGGCTTCCCTTTCATGTAAAGCAGAGTTCTTCCCTAAACATATTCAAGTGTAACCTGGAATAGAGGATGGGAAATTGGAAATTCTTTCCAGATCAACCAACTATGTCTGTAATGGATAGTGGCAGTCTGTGAATCATACACTGACTTGCATATACCCCTTAAAATAACCACTAAGGCTCAAAATACTTTTGGGATACATTTGGGATGCATGATTAGGCTTATAGCCCCAGTGGTTGTTAGCCTAGTGTACACCTATGAACCCATGAAAAAACACCTACGTGCATATATTCAACCAAAGCAACAACTGCATGGCAGAACAGCAGCAATGCCAGTAAATTACCTTAAAAATGAACAAAGCAAACCTGCATCATAAGAGTTAAGTGTTCATTAAAATTTCTCATTGGCCCTCATGAAAAATGAGGAGCTTTGCCCACAACTTGTGACTTGTACTGGTTGGCAGAACATTATTTGTTAGGTTTGTTAAAGTTTTTGTAGGACCTGTAACCCAGAGTCAGATGTAGCCAAATATATGTATCTCAATTTCATTCAATGTTGAACCATAATGGGGGGGGGGGGGATAATGTCCCCTTAAAACTGTGTTCAACCCTGTTTATTCAAGAACTGAGATGTTTGTTGTAAATGGTGTGCCAAGGGCATGTGGATGGTTCTCAGTGCCAGAACTTGTGTTTGGAGCAGATCACCACCAACATGCATGAAAGTCCAGGAGGGTCCATTACAGCTAAGAAAATGTGGTGAAATTAACAAAATGGCAGTTTTAGTATATGCCAATATTCAGCTTTGCCATATGTGCTCACTTCTTTAAATCTTTAAAATTATCTGTTTGGTCATGAAAGTGCAAAAGAAGGGATTGCTTGAGACCACTGATTACTGTTTTTGAGGAATTTCTCTTTTCATCAATGTATGACTATGGAGATTACACATATTAGTAGTGAAATGTGAAGAGGTTTACCTCTCATGGAGGGGGTGCATGGTTATTTCCCCCTGCAAAAAACACTTGTGTTTTTTGTTATTTTATTTGGTTGCATGTTACCAGCAGGTTTTGAGGTTGTGTAGCTTTGCATTTGTGTTGTGAGTGATGGTGTTCTGAGGTTTCACAGTAGAAGCACCATCATGCTGTAGGTTTGATACCAGAAGCAGTGCTATATTGTGGTAGGCAGTTGACTCTCTTTTATGAACAGTGAGTATTAATGTGATTGAGTATAAGAGCTGCATAAGACTTTCGTTAGTGGCACCCATGGAGGGAGTGGTCTTTACAGGCTTATGAATAGATGTTAGGGCCATGGTTTCTGGTTTGCTGAGGACACCTTTTTCTCCTGCTCAGCTTACATCTGGGATGCAACCAGTTTTGTGTCTACCACTGCTTACATGTATATTTGATTTTAAAGTACCAGCACCTGTCATGGGTGGGGTGGGGGTATGTTAAAGTCCTGTACAGGTCCTCAAAGGAATATGCTCTTAGTGTCTTGTTGTCTAATACATTTTTTTATTCTACATATTGCTGTCTGCTTCCACGAATAGAAATACACATTATTTATTTAAATAAATAGGTTTATTTTCAATTCTGAACACAATGAAGTGCAAAAGGTTTGCCAAACCACCTTCACTTTAATTGCCACAGCATTTGATGAGCTTCTTGCCATCCCATTCTTGAGTATTCCTATGGTCACTGGGCACTTAACAGTCTGTTTAAGCTTCTTCCAGCATTTGCTTTTGTGACGTTATTGACAAACATGGGTTTCTACTATATCTCAAACAGTTTCCTGCTGTTTAACAAAGGTAGAAGGATTGGGCATTTTAATGGTGAAGACAGACTGGTAACTGAGTAAATGTTGAAGTATCTTCCTTCCCATAAGCTTAGTGAGCTGTGACAGGCCTCTTTTGGCATGGGTTTATGTTAACAACCAGGCCAAACTACAGAGGAGTCTCTGTAAGGACCACAGCTATGTAGAACTGTGTGAGACAGGAAAATGCTGTAAATGACACAGTATATAATAGAGACAGACTATGCAGATTGCACCTTTCTTTGCAGAAGTAGATAACTTTAACACTCCCCCCCCCAAAAAAAAATACAAAAAATTTATTTATCTCTGTTTTAAGGTTTTAGCATTTGCACTCTGTCATAATGTTCAGGGACTCAATAAGAGTCAGCAGATTTATTTACCTCATGTTAACTCATCTAGTCGATACACAACTTATCAAGAATAAGTTTAAAAAAACACCAGAATTAACTCACTATAGAGAATGGCTTTACTCTACACACACCATGACTGATTTTTATAAACATGTATTGAAGTCCTGCTACCAGAGGGAAAACAAGGCTCATTCTCAATGAGCTACTTTTCAGTGAGATGATCTTGCAACAACCTCAGTGGTTTGCCAGTGAACTCTAAGTATTGGACACAATGAGGGGGTGGAAACACAAGTGGCTGGCATGCAGGCCAAAACAATAACACAGAAACAGGGTGTACACCTAAGTACCCACTGCCCCAAGTTCACAAATGGGTTGCAATAGTTGGTAGGATCTGGTGGGGGAAGGAAGGAGAAGAATAAAGCATCCAGTTCTCCTATCCTGGTGGGAGGGTCCATGGGACACGTCTGCCTGTATGACCTCTAATGGAAATCAGAAGGCTTATAGGAGACCTACTTCACCTACCTTACACCATCTCACAAGCAGTCCCAACAACCTCCAAACATTTCTTCTCTGTTTCCTCCTGCTGATTTCAAAGACCGCAAAGGCTTAACGTAATAACCACCTTTCTTTTATTTTGCCTCCTCACTTCTTCCAAAGGACAGCTGTCTATCAAAATTGTATCCAGTCTGCTCAACTGCCAGCTTCATCCCTGAAGAATTAAACTCCTTTCTGTACCCCCATCCATGGACTGCCACACAGTGAACAGTCCTGATCTCCTTACCTACCACACCACTGTAGTCCTTTATTAACCATGAAACTCTCTTTTCCAGTGTAACATATTATTCTCTGGGTCTACATCTTCCTTTCTTCTGTTCTCCTTGTCCATGAGTATTTTAAAGAGATTCCCTCCCACCTCCACCTTATGCTCATTTACCCCATTTGTTTACTCTAATAGGACTATTGTGTCCTCAGTTAAATACTGTATTACCTCTCAGTGCCCTTCATTACTCTTCTTCTCCCTCTTCACCTTCACAGTCCTATTAGCCATTAATACTGCACTCCCTTTTTGACACCTTACCACAGACTGTCTGTCTGTACCTTACCCTCCTTCTTTCTTTCTTACCTCACTTCCATGACCTTAGCCACCCTCTTCTCTTGCAGCAGAATTACATCCACCACTCTCTCCTAGCTAACACTAGTACCATCTCTCTTTTTAACCACCCCTTAAGTATATTAACTTTAGATATAACATTAAGAGAAATCATATAACAATTACCTGATTTCACTTCCACTATCATTACTAGATGTTTTTACTGTTGTTTCATATTTTTAATAATTTTCATTCTGGCCTAACACTTTGGTTTCAAGCATTGTTTTTTAGCTCAGCTAAATGCTTGGGAATTATTTTACCTCTCAGAGAATTTGAGATAATAAATGTCTGTTATTTAAGCTCATTGGAGACACAAATACATAACTAGCTAATCACTAGAGACTTGGACTTTAGATTTCCACAGGCAGATGGACCTTCCCAATGCCAACTTATTACAAGCTAGTAGTTTAAATTACAACCAGTGACACTGTTAAGAGAAATATTATTTTGTATAGTAACAAAAATGACCACAAAATGCTAAGAGAAATAGTATAAATACACTGATCAATTGATGTTTTTTCACAGCTCTTATCTGCCTTCATTCTTTCAATAAAAGACAACACGTTTGATAAGAAACGCAAAGCTTTATCCTTTATTTCTATTTATTTCAATTGATTTGAGTACGGTTACCAATGGGATTTGGCTTGGGAGTATAGCCTATCTTGAATAACTGCATTCCAAGTTATTCTCCTGTTTATTCAGAAGTTTTTGCTTAGCATATGAGGGAAGGGACAACACAAAAGAAAAAGTGAAAGCCCAGATTATACAGGACCAATTTTTTCCATCTTCTACTACCCCACTGTTTGGTTTGATTGTTGACAATTAAATGTCTTTTGTACACATTCCCACTCTGTTGAAAACTATTTCTTGAAATCCATTTTTCCTTTTTAATTTTGTTATTCTTTGCAATTAGGTTTCACTCCTACCTCCTTCTGATCACTGTATGACTCTGAACTCCTTCTCTTGGGTTTCTTGCTCTAAAGACCTTAACCTGGTATGTGGCATTAATAGAATCTGCTGGAGGGACAGACTTGTCTCCCAGAAGTTACCACACCTTTGAAACAGACTCACACTTCATGTCAAACAGAACACCTCATTGGCCCTCTTCAAATGCAGTCTGGACGATTGGATGGGTAATAGTAAATTCACCCTGGGGGTTCCGCCTGTATCCCTCGTTGACAGGGGCAATAGGTGCTGATCGTGGAAATAAGGGTAGAATTTGGCTAGGCTTGTAAGGGCCCAAGGGCCATTAGCATAGTAACTTCCTATGATCCTATGATTACCTCATTTTTAGCTGATCATAGAGTGTAAGAGTAAGAAGGAGCGGGCTTTAAACTGGAGACACTCCCTTCTCAGCTTAAATAAACAAATAAAATTTCATGTGAAGTCCTCCAAGGCAAACTTTGAATCCAAATTAGCTTCTTCATAAACGGACAACCATAAGGCATTCTTTAGTTACCTCTGCAACCTAAAATGTAAGGCCCAGGTTTGCACCAAACTAGTAGTTAATGGTATTACATATACTGAGCTGCTAACCTGTTCGCTGACAGGTTTGGTGAAAACTTCACTCCCCTGTCTCCGCCACACGTACCTCATGACATCCCTACCACCTGTCCCCTACATTGTATCTCTAAAGAGCAAGTCATAAATGCCTTCTCTAAGGCCAAAATCACAGCATTAGTGGGACTTGATAGCATCTCAGGCTGCATCCTACATAGGCTCAAACAAGAATTAGTATAACCATTGGGTACTGGGTACTGTTTTCAATCACACCCTAAGCACCAGCTTTGTCCCAGCTGAATGGAAAACAGCCACTGTTATCCCCTTGTATAAAGGTGGTGTTTTTATGGACCCTGGGAACTACAGACCTATTAGACTGATTAGCCTTATCTGCAAGGCCATGGAGAGAATCATCATGGACCTTATTGACAAAGATATAGGTAATCTCCAAACCCTACATCCTACCCAGTTTGGGTTTTTCAAGGGGAGACCATGTCTGTTAAACCTGGTGGAATTCTTCAAGACAGTCACCATGGTCCTGGACGAAGGGAAATGTGTGCATGCAGGTTACCTAGACCTAGCTAAGGCATTTGACACTATCCCTCACTCAGGCATCATTGACAGACTCCCAGCTAGATATAAATGCCTATATCATAAGGTGGATTGTGAAGTGGCTTACTGATAGAACCCATACAGTCAAAATAGGGGAATCCATCTCCAACAGCAGACCCATAACCAGTGGTGTTCCACAGGGATCAGTACTGAGACCTCTACTGATCAGAATCTATTTCTCCGAAGTACAAGCTAAAAGCAAGGGACTGTGGCTGATAAAGTTTGCTGATGACTACAAACTGGGTGCAGTCCTAGAATCTTCAAATGATGTCAACATCCTTCAAGAGAGTCTTACAGAAACAAATGAGTGGTGCCAAAGTCATGGCCTCAAACTCAGTTAAAAAAAATATTATCATCCTTTTTGGTAAGAGCAATATTCCTGCAAATTACCACATCAATGGCAATACTGTACAGTAAGTACGCCCTCAGTGGTGAGAGACCTGGGCACTCAGGTTCACAGCAACCTTGCCTTTGATCAGTGTGTTTCCACAGTGGGAAGAAGGGCATTCTGTATGGCTTGTCTCATAAGTAAGGACATTGCCTAGAGAAAAGGAGACGTTATCATTAGGCTAACAATTAAGTACAATGCTTCTTTTTGTATGTGCCTTTTAAAGCACCTGCAACAATTGGAGGGACCACAAAGATTCCTCACAAGGAAAATTCAAAGTCTTCAGCAGCTATCCTATGTGGATAGACTGAAATTACTGTCACTTTATTCTGTTTCGTACAGATTACTCAGAGGCGATCTCTACCTTGTATATAAGGTAATCTCTGACCCAGCTTTATTGGAAATGCTGCACATCTGCAAGTCAAATGGCACAGGGGTTACTCACTCTAAGGGCCTAAACCTGGTATGTGATATCAATAGCACCTGCTGGAGGACAGACATGTCTCTCAGAGGTTACCACACCTTTGGAACAGACTCCTACTTCACATCAAACAGAGCACTTCATTGGCCCTCTTCAAACACAATCTGGATGATTAGATGGGCGACTGTAAATTCACCCCAGGGGTTCCACCTGTGTCCCTCATGGACAAGGGCAGTAGGTGCTGATCGTGGTAACAAGGGTAAATTTGGCAAGGCTTGTAAGGGCCCTTGGGCCATTAGCCTGGTAACTTCCTATGATCCTATTTTCATGCTACTGAATTATTTTCCCCCAGTTTGCATCTGTCCGCTTCACTATACAAATCTACCAGCTTTTCTTGCACAATGTCTCATCCTGGATCATCTTCACTTAGTTGGCCAACTGATTGATCTGCTTCTGGCCCACATCTTCAGGCTTCTGCCCCTTTCCATTGTTTCACTGAGTGGTCCGCTTATCTAAAATGTCCAACATTCCTGCTTTCCCCTTCCTTACCCCCACTTAGATGAGTTTTTAATCCACTGTAACTTCATTCGCTTAATTTAGAATAAAAGTGAAGTATATGTGCATATATGTGGATTTGGAGCATCTGATTTCAACCTTTGGAAACCTTTCAGCCTATTATGCTGAAGGCAAGACCCACTGACAGTTTCTACAGTACTTTACTAATATATGAAATAAGTGAACCATACTATCTGTTTCCCCTCTTGCTGAAGTTTCGACATGGACATTTCCTGTCCATAAGTTTGTCTCTTCCTATTAAGTCACACAGAGAAATATTCCAAACAATAGATACTTGTTACTTCTGTAGAGAGACAACTGTTTTTTTTTTTCCTGACAAGATTGAATACCAGCTGGTGCACTTTGTAGACAGATAGTTACTGTATTATCTGCTGTCACCTCCCAGACAGGTAAGGTGTCCATACCTTTGGCCCTATCTGTTTATACTTATTGACCTGATAGTCATCCAGGCTGCTTCTTCAGTCACCCTTATAAAAACTTAACCATGTTAAGGCAGCCTTATAAACCCCAGATTCTTACTCCAAGAGCGGCTTTTCATCATAACTCGGTCACTATGCACCCCCTTATTGCTGGACTGATACTTTTACTGTCAAATCTGACAGCATAGTTATTACATTTTCAAAGTAAGTTTTTGTCCACCGTCTTCCCGTGACCATTAAGCTTTCATCCCCTTGATCCGTTTGTTTCACTGACTCATGGTATCCTAATATAGTAGGAGAGGAAGACAAGAGTCAGAGATGTGGCAGCAACTGATTTGGGGTTCGTAACATTTTTGAATGCTGCCCATTGACTAGAAAGTGAAATGCAGTGCCTGCTATAGTGGGCCATTGCTGATGCAGGGTTTCACACACTTGTGATGCCAGCTAAAGTGCCCGTTAGTGCGCTGGTGGACATGTGATCTCCACATCCCTAGTGCAGGTGCTTCAGATTGTGGTGCTGGGAGTGGATCCTGCCAGTTCCCTCCACCCAAGATGCTCACATTTATAACTCCATAACTGACATCTTCAGCATGCAAGCTGCCAAATGAACCCAGAGTCATCTGGATTACATTCAAAGCCAAATTCTGTGTGGCACAGCATTAGAGCAATATGGGTGTAATTTTGCTGACACGTCCTTGCCACCCAGTGTCTCTCAGGCAATTGTTCACATACAATATTAGTTGCTACTTATTACTAATGTCACAGAATATGAGGGATTCATTTCACACTTACTTGTCTGTCTCTTGAGTGCAAGCTCTTAATTCAAGCAGGCATCATACTGTGGGCTCATCAGTCCCCATCCTCAGATAAAGTCTTTTTTGTTTTCATTAGTAGCCAGCAAACCCATTAGTCAAAATAACCTCTGTTTAGACATGACATCACAAACTGGTGATACTCTTGTCTATTTTTTTCATTATTTGTTATATTGTGTGCATTAATCTAACCTACATTTAAGATCCCCATTCTGCAAACTGCTCCAATTTTACACATTTACTCACCATGGCAGCTAGACTTCATGACAAAACCTCCTCATACAAGCTGAGACACTACTCACAAGCCACACCAACTCTCAATATTGCCCCTAGAACCACACTCCACAACAATGCCTATGCTTTCTCCTCTCAGGCAAGCTCTCCCCATTGATATTAAGGAAATGAATACATATTCCAGATTCAGAATGAAACTCAAAAAGCACTTCTTCAGCAAAACAAAATGCTCCTGCTCCAACACAGGACATATCACCTAACCTCTCTCCTTTCCGAGTCTCTTTTCCACTTTCAAGATTTACTGAAGACTGACCCCCTTTAAAAGCTAATGTATGTATTGTACATATTGCACAGTGCACTCTGCTTGACTGTGCATTGCACTATGCTTGTTCACTAGAATGTAAATGTACAGTTTTTTCTATGTAATTAGTCGGAACTACTCTATTATTGCTTACATTTCTGTTCATTTTTATTTGTGTAATGTTTTGTATTTCACCCAGGCTGAGCCTGAAATTGGACCATATTGATCAGTGTGCACTACCTGGTAAATATAAATACATAAACAAATAAATTCTGCTGTAGCTTGGCTAAATCGTCTTTATAATATGTATGTTAATGTAAACCTTGTAACATACTCAGTGTACTTACATTACTACATCTGTTGCATTAATATGCAGAAATATGCCTCAAAGCTCAAGCTATGTTTCTGTTGGGTCTACTTCAGTGCCTGGAGTTTACTCCTGTTTCTCAGTCTTTGTCTTTCTGCAGGTTTCCTGGGCTTTCTCCCAAATACATGCTGATTAATTGGCCTCTCTACCTGCATTATTCTGTTCATGGCTCAGAGCCAATTCCTGATTGGAAGGCAGAGTTCCCTGTAGGTCACAACAATGCAAGCAAGCAAACACATGAAAGCATGTGTACTCCTGGTATGTATCTGTGGACAGTTTAGAGGCATGGTATCTCACCTATCTGCATATGTTGGGGAAGAGAGGGGAAACCAGCGACCCTATCCAAACAATGCAAACAAAGAGAGGACATACACACTCAATACAAGCTGGCAATGAACCAGAGAATCAAGCAAGGGAGGGAGGAAGTAATAATAACCATTGCAATACATTACCATCATACTGTAAATTGTCTGCATATATTAGATTTACCTCTGTCAATGTGGCCCAAGTTGTGGTTAAAAAGGGTCTGTGAATGATCTGTTCACATATCTAGCTGACATAAATACATTGAAATTAATAATATTCTGATCTTGTGACAGTATACTTTGCTATGTTTTTAAAAGCTCCGATTATAATACTTTTTTAATTAGATGTTGGTTTATTTGGACTTTTTTGGGGGGTATTTGGTTTGAATTTGTGCTGTATTTAGTAAAAAATATAGTCTGTACTTTTTGTGTTAGCTAATGTTTATAAATATTTCATTTGCTGTTTTCTGCATTTGCTTCATGTCATAGCTGAAACAAGTACATTTTAGAAGGTTTGTTAAAAATTAAATAAATAAATATTGCCTGTAATTAAAAAGGAAAAATCAACATGACCTTATGAATTTCTGTGCTGCATGTAATTTATTTGAGACTGTAAAGCAAGGAACAAATGGCATGGTATTCATCTGAATCACATATGTAAGAGCTGGTTGGGTGCAGCACCATGTATCAGTAATTCTCTCCTGTGACACACCGTAAAAAAATGTCAGCAAACCTAGATTTGTCTGAAAACTCCAGATGCATGCATTTTTGTAACCTCCTGTGTATTAACCAGGAAAGGGTGAAAGGAAGCAGAAGCTGTAATTGTTTTGCTGCACATCTGCAAGGAAATAGAGGCTGACTTCCATTTTTGGTATGTTTTTAAACAAACCTACTGTACTGACTAGTGAGTTTTCAATTATTATTAACAATCCATAAGTAATAAAGAGTGCATTGATTGGTAGCGATCCCAAATTATGCTTTCACACCCTTTTATCAGTAGTGCATAAAGTTCCACATTATTTTATTTTATAATATATTGACCTGATATTCTATAGAGTAGCATCTTAGTTTAGCTGATGCAAACTGGAGTAGCATGTGTTTATTTCGTAACATTCCAGAAAGCTGAATTACTGACCTTACTTAAGATTGTTTTAGCTGAGTATCCCTCAAGTTCCTCTTATTTAGTCATGCTTTTGGTATTGACATTAATTCGGAGAAGTTTCCCAACTGCTGTGTATACTTGATGTGAAGGTATTGCAGAATGTAAACACTTCCATAAGAAATTAGTAATATGCTTGGTTAAATGAACAGATGATGTTGACATCTCTTTATTTTTTTATCAACTTGTCATGCTGTTGAAGTATAGCTGATTGTAGTTATAGTGAGCATATAGCTAATACACATGCAAACACACAGCATACATGAGAGTACATGTGTGAGCACACACACACACACACACACACACACACACACACACACACACACACACACACACACACACACACACACACAAACATTTTTTTGTTCTGTTTTGATTAGGTTTAGTTCAGGCTAATTCTTAACATTTTCTGTTTTTATTTATTTATTTATAGAGAGAGAGCGTGTTTGTGTGTGTGTGCGCACATGCGTGAATGCAGGTAGGGTAACATTGAAAGATCCAGACATAGTTCATTAAGAAAAAAATATATACACAATGCATGCTAGGATATGCATAAAATACAGTGCAATTATACATATAATACATAAACTTCTGTATACATGTGGAATATTTGTGTATAAGATGCCACATTAAGAGGCTGATACAAGTTTATTAAATGTATTTTGTTTTTCATGTTATGGGGTGTTAAGTTACCTACCCTTGCCATGGTAGCAGTTGCAGGTAGATTCAGTATATAGATGCTCTTTAAGAATATCTTTGAAACTTTTAATGGTTTCTAGATTTTTGATGTCTGCAGACAGGTGGTTCCACCACTCATTCTTCCATAACCAGTTTCATTACACTAGATAACCTGGTGGGCCTCGGGCCAATGAGCCAAAGGAGAGACTGTAAGCTGTTGCCAGGCTTTTGTAATTTCTGCCTTACACCCTGCCTTTGGGAATGACAGGTAAATATGGGAGAGCATGAAGTGCACACACATACCAATGCAGGAATGAGCAAGGATGCATGTTGGAAGCTTACCTACTTTAGGCACTACTTAATTATGTTTGAACACGCTTACTGCCACACTATCAGACCTCCCCTCTGGGAATTGCAAAAAACACTGAAGAACTCCGTGTTTTTCCAGGAAGAAATCTCAATGCCATTCAGTTGGTTTTCCCTTTGTCAGCCAACCCTGTGGCACTCATGCTGGTACTTGAACTATGATCACTCTGAGAGCCATCAGCATTACTGATGTTTTTTTCAGTTGGCTAACTGGTTATTCCATTTCACTTCATAGTTTCCTGTTTCTGTTTTCTATGAAAGTAACAAATCTTTAATGGTTGGTAGGCTTACAGAGAGTATCTTCACAGTTTTTAAGATCATGTTGAGAATGTACAGGTATGAGATTCTGTCTTGCTGCTCTGATGACACATTTATTTATTTAAAACAAAAAGACTGTCCACCATGTATGCAAGAAAAATAAAATAAAATAAAAAACACGACAAAGTAGGGTCTATAAATTGAATGTTTTATCATCAACAAACAAGTTAGCACTTTTGTTCCCTCTGACATATACAGTGGTATTTGATCTGAACTTTATTATGTAATTCTACATTTGCAGATACACAGATCATATAAATAAGACTTATTATTAAAGGGTTTAAACTCAGAAATCACAAAATTATGCAGATTCCATAGCCAGCAGACTTATAAGATTCCAGAGTGAGGATATTTTATTCCCAAAACTCTCTTACCCAACAGAATATCACCATTTTTATATGCTTTTGTGATTTAAGCTGTAAAATATCAGAGGATCTAAATCATGTGGAAGGTTATACCACTGAAAGCAAGAAGAAGGACAAGTTATCCTATACGTAATTTTCACTGTCAATCAATATGTCAAGCTGTACTTAGTTGACAAGTAGGTTTGTGGCAGTAGAACCAAATTCATTTACATCGATGTATGCAGTTGACTGATACTATTCAGCTCATTTCAGAGTAACAGTGTAAATACTTGGTATATTCTCTTCACATATGCCTCTACATTACAGTGCTGTGTATGTTTTTTTCCTGAGCTCGCACACAGTTGGGTAAAACATTTATTTTTTTAGAATTTGCTCCCATTGCCTGCCAAACATCAGACCTGCTCTTGGCCAGTAAATCCATTTGTTCTTTACTGGCTGACAACCAGATGAGAGAGGTCATTATCCAGGCAGCCATCATGGGTTGTTCACAATTCTTTCATTTTTCTCCTCAGCCCTAATGGAGTGCATATTTGGTAAGGAGCTGTGATTGACTGTGGAGGATAGCCCTCACTTTGACAAGGGGCTTTACCTTCAAACAGTCCCGCCCCTCCCCACAGCACCAGCAGTGGTCTGTCCCATTTCCACCAAGGAGATCGCAGTGTCCTGTGCCTCTGAGTTCATGCAGTACCACCATCCTCCTTGGGAGATGTAAGTTGAGCAGGCCACACCCCTTCACTCCCTCCCTCCCTCTCCTTCCTGCATAGCTGTTCCAGTGCTGGAGACAATAAGCAAAGCCTGGTTGCCTGGGACACAGCCAAAACTTATTTGTCTACACCATGGATCCAGGATGGGGTAAGGCAATTTACTATCTTCCCCACTGTTGAATAATCTCAGAACTGGAATATTTAAAGTCACTAGGGTGTGTAGGATGCACAGGGACCTCCCCAACAAAACACTGTTTTTATCTATTTTCTATTCATTTGTTCATTAGGTTTGTTGTATTAAATTTTCGTTTGTGCGTAGATTGGTAACTTAATATAGAGCTGGGGTTCCGGCATGTAGATCGCGAGACAAATGCCTGCGAGCTACAACACTTAAAGCAGAAGGCCGCAGCACCGCTGGACTGTAGAGCGGTGCGGCTGAAAGGGAGCTACGTGGCAAGAGTGCATACAGATGGTAAACCTACCACATAGAGATGATCCCTAATACAACTAAGCAGGCTGTTTCCTGACAGTGAAAACAGCCTCGCTAGATATGCAATCGGCAACACAAGTAAGAGAAACAGGTGCAAAGAAACAAAATAATAAAAAAATAAAAAAAACAGCATACCTGCTCTATGCGATCGTCAGCACAAGTAAGTTAATCAGGTGCAAGTAAACAAAAAGAAAAAAGCCAGCATACCGACATTATGCGATCAGCAGTGCAAGTAAGCTAAACAGGTGCAAGTAAACAGAATAAAATACAAACAGCATACCTGCTAAGCACATGCACAGAAATCTCCACACACAACCCTTGCAGAAAAAGCATAGAGTGGGAAGTTGCAAGCTGGGAACGGCCAAAGAAGCTGTATCTGCAGCTGCTAGATACACCAATACATGTGCACTGTTAGTGGCACAAGCACAGTCACAACAGAATAGAAATAACATGCCCTGTTAGAGCCTTCCTAGTGCATACCTCTCCACCTCATAGGACAAGCCCTCTGGACAAAGCCATAATTAAAAGCTGGAGTAAGGCCCAAAAAGAGGGACAAAGTGCAAAATCTGCTGTTACAAACCTGGAAAGTAGTTAATATCACAGGTTTCGCATTAGCATGACTGTTCTGAAGGGTATGAAGTCTGAAACTCAGTTGTCTACCATTATGTCTAACTTCAATATTACCTGTCCATCTATGTCTCCATCTATTGCATTAGTTATTGATGTATGTTATGTACACTAATTACTGAGATACCTATAACAGTCATCCACAAGTAATCCACAGGTAAAGGAAAGCCAAAAGCACAACATAGACCTACATACATACAGACAAGTACAGGCAGTCCTGAGTAAGACATATTCCCGTAATACCAAGTGCATGATGAAAATAGTGTCATCACTGCTACACTACCCCTTATACGTGATATGCCCATACACCTGTGGCAGGTGTGAACAGAACAACCTTGGCAATTAATGATTACCTAACTAATGGTACAGAAGCAACCACTGTAGAAGGGAACACTGGCATGTAGGGGAGGGAAAGCACATATCAGACACATAGGAATATAAACCCACTTCACTGTCAACAGCTGATCATATACTTCCGAAGCAATGTGTGTTACGTGGGGGTAGCCTAATCGATCCTATGGTTGTTGCAGATGGGGTACACACATATGCAGAGGCATGTAGGCAGAAAAGGGTGCTACACAGGGGAATATCCATAAATAATGTCTGCCTCTGAAACTGAGGCTGTGCACCACACCCTGGTTGGTCAGCTTCAATAGCTGGGAGTTAAAGGGGACCTGTGCAGTACAAGTAGACCCAGTGGTGTAACACGAGCTGGCTAGACACCTGCAGGACTGCAGTCAGTTGTCAATTCCACAGCTGAGTGAAATGAACATAGAGAATCCCTAGAAGGAAAGGTAGTAAGAGCAGGGTGGTGTGTATACTGCTACAAAGGACCATTGTGTCAGACAGCTCCTATTCAGAAGGGTACAACAGACAAGGCGATGTACTGCAGCATAACCATAGTCTGATAGTGGCATATACCTAAGTAGTGTTAACATACTCTGCCCTGCTACACTGGATGTGATGAATGCTGAGAGGCCAACCACAAGTAGTGTTGCAATGATGGAGTCCATATACGAGTATAGCCCAGGTCAGCTTGGCAACAGATATTGGACAGTGCCCAGCCAGCGTGGCAAGCCAGTGCTGATAGTGGAGGGATACCTGTGCAACTTAGAGTGGGAAGTCCTCTCCAAATGGTACTGGGCACGTGTGGAGTGGAGAATAAAGGTGGAGGGGCCGTGCTATCAGTGTCCACCAGGAGGAGGGGGAAGTACTGCATAAATCACTGCCACACCAGCATGGACCAGATGCAACCACTGCCCAGGTGGCTGTGCTGCAGCAGAACTATGGCAGAGGGCCATAAACAGCAATGATATGCCTAGTCTGGTAATACAGAGTGTCCTTGGCACAGCAGATGACAGTGTACTACAGGAGATGCTTTGCCGTGCCACCCTGCATTGTAGCATCACCAGAGGACAGCAGAGGGCACAGGCATCTATGTCCACACTTCCGGCAACACTTGCAGATATCAATGCCAGCCAGTACCCACTCTGTAGTAGCAGCTTTATCTTACTCAGACAGTCAGATATGGATGGGAAAGATTCCTTGGTTCTGCTAAATATAGCACAAAATCTGGCAGATTTGTGCAGGTCATATATCATACTTGGGGATGGCACCTTCACAACATGTGCTGATATTTGCCATCAGGTGTATACTTTACATGGATCTATTGGCACCCCCACCTCAGCATGAATTGTCCCACTGATGTATTGTCTAATGATACAGAAATTAGAGCCTGCATACAACAATATTTGGGACATACTTAAGGGTATGGCTGTAGATCTGGGATGCACCCTAACACTGCAGTACATTATGATAGATTTTGAGAAGACAGCAATCCATGCCAGCCAAAAAGCATTCCCTAAGAGTATTCTGAAGGGGTGCCTATTCCATTTTGCACAGATCATTTGGCACCAGATCCAGCATCACCACCTTGTGGCCTTGTATGGTACGGACACCATGTTCTCAATAGCCATCCACAAGCTGATTGCACTGGCATTCCTTCCAGTGGATGAAGTTGTCCCTGCATTTCTGAACATTGTGGCTACCTTACCTGACTGTGCCAAGCCTGTAGGTATTTTTCTGGATCATCGTTATGTGCATGGCTGACCAAGGAAATATGAATATCCCGCTGTTCAGCACAACAATGTCTGCCATCTTCCTACCCTCTGAGGTTTTGGAATGTGTCTGATGTGTCTGACAAGGACTTCCCACAGACCAATAACCAGGTGGAGGCATATCATCGACTAAAAGTATTACTTGGACTCCCTACAGTACAGCTTTCTGACCTTATGTCTGTTCTACAACAAAAACGGAACCTGACAGACTACTGAAGGGAGTCACTTTTGAGGGGGATGCCTGTGACACTACGTAGGAAGGCTATTGTTGTAAGGGAGCATCGCCTAAAGCATATCTTGCAACATAAGTGTGACTACAGTGATGTGCAGGATTTACTATGTGCGGTAGCACATTTTTACAAGCTGTGAATATATTTAGTTCTAGTACACACCAAGCACTATACACATCACTTTATCTGTTGTGTTAATAAAGGCTCTGCCCACAGTACACTGATTTCACAGTACCACTTTCATGCCCCCTTGGCATCAAGCGCTGACCACTTGTACTACTGACGATGGCACATGTTGGCTTCTGGGAGGGTGCAGGATGTAACACTATGGGGGTCTGTGTCTGCCATATATAGTTAGGGTGCAGGAGGATGTTCTATTCTCACAGGGAATTGTCCACAGGCATTTCTCAATGTAGCCATAATGCCAAACTGCCATGTGTCCACATCCAGCTGTCTCACAGGGAGTGTATCACGCTGCCTAGGCGCCTGAATCCATAGAGCTGTTGTTGTAACACATGAAATGGAAGAATGTGCAAACTTGTATTGAACTTCTAATGAGTCATGAGGTTTTAATGTAGTACAGTGATTACTTAGTGGCAAATGTTACTCTTCGTAGATAAGTGTCTACAATTGTTAGTGGATGAACAGGTAGGAAGTGCGCTCACTTCCGGGTGTCTGAAAGATCTGAAAATTGTGGGTTAGTGTAAATACTGGGTGTATTAAGTGATGCTACTCCTCCTGTCGGGATGTGTTTTAGATGACATATTAAACTGATAACCTCATTTTCTGGATTTGGAGTACCTCCCTTATCAGATCTCCCTTGATGGATCTTGACTCCACACCACCGGCATCTGTACTTTATCTTGAAGAAATGAATGCTTCTACCTCTTGAGTCAGCAGCCACAGGTGGAATTGAAATTCTTGTCGTGGAACATGCTCTTTCTGATGGCAGTGATTTCCACCAAGTGGATCGTGGAATTGTAGGCCTTGTGCATTACTCATCCTTATCTAGTCTTCTACAAGGATAGAATGTCCTTATGTTCCTTCCTTTCCTTTATTCTGAAGGTAGTGCCTAAAACCAAACTCAGCCAATTTATATACATGTACCTGTCTTCTTTTCTGAGTATTGTGACACATAGGAGTATTTGACATGGTGCACAGAAATGCACTAACAACTTAGACTTTATCTGGACAGGACTGAATCATTTAGAAAAGATTCATTTTCAAACAAGAAATTGGACTCTATCCAAGATTACTTGGTCCTTGTAATCTTCCAGCTATATTACTTTCTGTTACAAAACGCACAACAACCTGCTACCAACCATAGCAGTAGCTTATTGAACCAGGGCAATAGCTACCTCTCACACCTTTTTCAAGAATGTGTGCTTGTATGATACATTGTTATGAAGACATGCTGAGAAATGGTTAATAACTAATTAGTATTTATGTGGTGCTACAGTTGTCTATTTATGATATATTGCCCAGTGTAGATAAGATGGCAGCTGGTCTGAAATTGGCTGGCATTAGAGATTCACTTCTCAAGAAAGCCCTTCAAAATATACTAGATGTAGAAACATTCCTTGATGCGTCTGTTAGTTAGAATGTTTATTACTGCAGAAAGTGCTGTGGAAGCAATTTTAAGAAGTTTAGATGTTAACCCATCAACAAAGGGGGAATATTGCTCTTTGATCTTGATGATTAATCTTAATTTTTGTTGTCAAATAACTTCCTACAGCTGGAATTATTGTAATTTTTCAGAGTCTGATAATAACAGCAGAGGCTTCTATGATTCTTTTATCTGTGTAGATGGGACCAGATTTGGAACAGAAATGCTATACTCTTATTCTTCTACTCTGTCTGCTAAGGACCAGAAGTTAGTGTGATAGTAGGGGCAAGTGGTTTCTGAATGTCAACCAAAAAGCTTTAAGGTACTTGGGTCAGCTTGTAGATTGCTAAAAAATGTGTCTCGCATTCTCTTTTAAGTAATTTACATTAGTTCTTGAGGTATTTATAGTTCATAAAACATAAATAAGATTGTTCTATAATGCACCTTTTCCAGCAGGATCTCATTCCTTGGTTATAGCATTTGCTAACTGGCGATTCATCTGTGTCTCAGGAGCTTGCTTTAGCCTGTGCTTCTTAAAGGAGTTGGCTGTGCTAAGCAGTGTTGTTAACTTATACCAGAGCATCTTCCAGATAGAGGTAAGGTTGTTAATGGCTTACAGGCTTACACCTTTGTCTGTTTCTAAAAAGAAAAGTAGACATGGTCCCTGAACGTACTGTAAATATACTTCTTGTTGTCTTTTTTATTTTTTGAAGGAGGTGCAGAGAATCTAGTTGGGGTGTTTAATCTGCTAGAACAAATATCTACCATTGACCTTGTTGGGAGGCCAAAGATCTGTGTCTATCATGAGGGTGGTACATGGACATGAGAAAAGGGTGTTGTGGTTTCTTCCACTTATACTTAAATTTGCTACTAATGTAGTTTTAGGATGTAGGCTGCTTAAAAAACATTTGAAGATGTTCTCTTTTGAGCAAGTTACAAAGTCTGGTGGAATGTATTAACATCCTTTTATAATTTTTAGCAAGCCATTTGTAATAACAATATTTACGTTTTTTCCTTTGATATTAGGATTCTGAATTATACCAACAGAGGAGATAAGTTGGCTTTTAGTATTATGACAATCCTTGCCAAACATTTATGGGTCTTGTCACATCAGTATATAACATATATCGGGGAGAGACTGTTCACTTGTCTGTGCAGTTTTAATCACATTAACACTATGGCTTCATTACCCATCCTATTATATTGCTGCTTCATTTCTCACCGCACAAGTGCTGCAATCACTGACAGGTAATCTCAGGCACAGAAAAATCCCTAGCTACAGAAAGTTTATGAAGCTATCTTCTTCTCCCACTGTTCATTTTCCCTCTAAAAATGACCCTGTTGTACTGCCCATTGCTTAGTTTAATTTCTGAATGTTAAAGAAAGCTCCAGTTGGCTTAAGAGCGATGTGTACCACTGATGCATTCAGATGTGTCATAAGAAGTCTGATTCACAGATACTAGCATTTTTTTTGTCTGTATGTATGTTGCAGAAAACACCTGCACAGTTTTTGCCTGAAATGAACAGAATTTAGTATCTCATTGTGTAGAAGTTTTAGCTTGAAGAGCTTCAATTAAAATAATCACTAGATCTGACCTTCAGTGCAAATTATTACTGATTCCAAGGCTTCTTACTCCATGCTGTGAGTAAAATAATTGGAAAAAATTGTATCACTCAAACAAATAATTAGTTACCAGAATCTCTATAGTGTGTGTTTAGGTAAGGTTCAGTACACGGACTGCTGTGCATAGAGTACTTAGTGATATGCTCATGGCATGCTATCAGAGGAAAACAGCTTATTTGGGCTCTTCTCATTTTATTATCAGTTTTTGGTAAGATGGACAATGACTCAGGAGCAGTCATCCACTTAGTGTTATAGTCCAGGGCAGAACTGAATTTCTTGTTAACAGAAGGCAGAGAGTTGCAAAGGCCAATTTTTCTTCTTCATTTCATCTGTCCTATAAGGTATCATGTGTCATATATGTATATTAGTTTAGAATATAAATTATGAAGATGAATGGGTGACAGACATTTCACATAACATGCTTTCAAAAAGAAGCAATTTATTAAAGACTTATGCTGAACATAGGATAAGATGACTGACTCTATGGCATTTCCCATATTATTTTTCCCCTTCAGTTATCTCCATACTATATTTACAAGTGACACATAATATCAAAGTACTGTAATCTTTCACAACTATATGTATGTCCTCCAGTGTGCATAAAAACTTGATTCAACTTGGACAATAATGATCCAGCAAATAATGAGCAGCAATGCTTTCAGTTATGTACAGACGCTATATCTGAGTGGTTCTTGATCAGTCTTGAAAACCTAGAGTATTTACAGATTAAATTAGCTGGAGCTGTCTCTGGTCTTATTACACTCATTATATTTAGGCATATGATGATGGCTATCCAGTAGACATCAAACAGACTGTTTTCAGCTCAGAATACTGAACCGGGTGTCTCACAGAAGGCACTTGAATAATTGCCTCTGGTTTAAGCAATAACTTCAACTACTGACTGATATCACTTTAAACTTTAGCATCTGGTAATGCAGGCAAATACATTCTTTTCCTGCAATAGGTCTGCACCAAGTTAGATCTCAACAATTCTGAAGAACAAAACACTATCCCTTGCCTTCTAAGTAGATCTTGACTCGGCCTCTCCTTTTCTCAAAATGGAACACACATTCATAAACACACACACACACACACACACACACACACACACACACACACACACACACACACACACACACACACACACACACACACACACTGCCAGTCTACAGGCAAATCCATGGGTAATTTGAGGCTTACCCGCCACTCTACAGGCAAATCCATAGGTAATTTGAGGCTTGCCCTTTCACCTATCAGCATGTATATGGGAGGAAACCAGAGACATGGGAAGGGTGTGTGAACTTTGCACAGAGGGTACTCCACCTGGGAAATGAACTGGGGAACCAAAGTCTGTGAAGTAGCAGTGCTAAATGCTGCACCACTGTGTCATTCTGTGCAGCCTTCATTTATAAATAAATTATATATAATTACAAATAATCCCAATTACGTGTAAATGTGTAACTAACTAACTATCTGGTCATTTTGTATTCTTACATAAAATTCTTAATTCTCTTTGCTGTCCAATCCAGAGTAAAACTTCTTCTTTGAAATTGTTTTCCTTTTCATTTGTCTTAGAAATCATCACACATTAAATTACCCTTGTGATGTGGATATCCCACCACTGGCAACCAATATGTGATGTGGATATCCCACCACTGCCCATCAATATGTGAAGACCCACCACTACCAATCAATATGTGATGTGGATATCACACCTCTGGGCCAGTAATCAAGGAGCCTCAATCCTCAACACTGGCACCTGTGTGAGGACGTTCACTGGCAGGATAACAGGTACACACACAGCATTTTCAGATGTCGCTCTCTGCATCAAATGCAGTTTCCCTTATGAGCACACAAAGACCACAGTCAGTCAGGGGCTGGTTTGTCTACCTTTCTCCATATCCCCAATAAGACTTCCTACTGGCACAGCTATATAGCTGAATCCTTAGCCAGGGTTCCAAGCAAATTCTTCCAACACTCCATTTGTCCAACCAGTGTTTTGTGTCCCTGCCTAAGTAGCTGACACACACACACACACACACACATGCACGCACACACACACACACACACACACACACACACACACACACACACACACACACACACACACACACACACACACACACACACACACACACACCTGGGAAAGGCAGGTACAGGTTTACTAGCTATGCCCCCTTTTGCCCAGACTATAAGGTAGTTACTACCACCACCAAAACCCCTTGACATCTATTTTAAGGCCCTTAACAAAGGTTATCCAATCTTACTATATGATATTAATATTAATAAAAATGTTAGTTTGACCAAGAGCAAGGCTGTTAGGAGTGGCCCATGTAGTGTCACCAAATAAATATGCAAGTACTCTCAAAACGTAAATATCTCTAAAAAGACCAGCCACAATAAAAGGTTTAAGTATATTTAATAATAAATAATAAAAGAACAAGAAAATACTAAGTATATATTCACAGTGACATTGGAGTTCAAAACCACTGGAAACATTTAAAACAACATTGCAGGACAGGCTCAGACAATTAAAGAAAAATGTCTAAACTAAGCGTCACTATATTCCTAACTGAATCTAAGAGAATCACTATTTCCTATTAGCTTACATAACAGAGCAAGGCGGATGATGGGGTGAATGGTTCTTCTTGTTGTCAGGTCCAAGACAGGATACAGAATGCTTTGTCTCACTAAGAGACTTCTCAAAATAATATCTAAAATATTACTTCTGAGATAGCTTGGAGAATGACATCATTTCTGGTCATCTGACCTCTAGTTCTCATACAAAACCCCCAATGCTGTAAGCTGACAGGACTTGGCACCTATCTGTAAAAATACACATACAAAGGCTTTTGCTCAGATCTTTGGCAGGTGCTGGAAGTCATAAAACAATTGCACACCTTATGCTTCCAGAGTAGTGATTAGTTCACCCCAAAGACAATACAGAAAGCTTCCTTGTACAGACTTTGTGTCTCTGGCTGCATTGAAACCTGTGAGATAACACATCCATGGCCTAGCCTATAAAGTGATTTAATTTCAAATATTTTTCCAAAGTCTGCTGAACTGAGGTTAAACCTCCAGTTTCCTCTGTTAATACAGATACATTTAAACAGTTACAACAGTGCATGTACATTTCTGTTCTCTGCAGTAGGCACACTATGGTTACATTTCAAACACAGCACTTTACAAATACCTTTTCAACACACACATCTGTACAAAGCAGTTTGATATGCACATGACATACAGTTTGAATACATTTGTAACTCAAGCATCTTGTATAAATCACTTCGATATTCACCAATAATATATAACCACCAGAACCCTTTTGCCAACGATTTTAAGGCCCTTAACAAAGGCTATCCAATTTTGCTATGTAATATTAATATTAATACAAATGGTAGTTTGACCAAGAACAAGGCTATTAGGAGTGGCCCACACAGTGTCACCAAATAAATATGCAAGTGCTCTCAAAACTTAAATATCTCTACAAAGATCAGCCACAGT
Organism: Protopterus annectens; assembly: GCF_019279795.1. NCBI lineage: Eukaryota > Metazoa > Chordata > Ceratodontiformes > Protopteridae > Protopterus > Protopterus annectens. The sequence continues at coordinate 752,211,323 of NC_056728.1, read as the reverse complement.
GAGAGGTTTAAATATATTTAATAATAAATAATATAAGAATGAGAAAATACTAAGTATATATTCACAGTGATATCAGAGTTCAAAATCACAGGAAATATTTAAAACAATATTGAAGGACAGTCTCAAACAAATAAAGAAAAATAATAGCTAAACTAAGCTTCACTATATTCCTGACTGAATCTAAGAGAATTATACGATTCCCTAGTCTACCATGTAGTTAACTTCACTGACCTTCCATAAGACTTTGAAGGGTCCCTCCCAAGTGGCCTGCAGCTTATTGTGTCTGACAGGAATGAGAACTGTAACCTGCTGCCCCACAGCATACTCTCTGGATCGAGCATTCTTGTCATACCAGACCTTTTTTCCTGCTCTTGGGCTCCTGCCAGGTTCTCCTGGGCTAAGCTCATGACTTCCCTGAGCCTTGTCATGAGGTTTAGGACATATGCCAAAACAGACTCCTTGTGGGATTCACACTCACCCTCCCACTCATCGCAAATCATATCTAGAGGTCCCCTCACCCAGTACCCGTGCAGCAACTCAAAAGGTAAGAAACCTGTGGATTCTTGGTGCACCTGTCTGTAAGCAAACAAAGGATGGGGCAAATATCTGTCCTACTCCCTCTTAAACTGGTCTGAAAATGCCTGTAGCATGGTCTTTAGTGTAGAGTTTAACCTTTCCACAAGACCATTAGTCTGGGGGTTGTAGGGGGTGGTCTTTAGGTGCTTCACCCCACAGCACTGCCACAGACAAGCCAGCAAGTGTGATGTAAAATTGGCACTTCTGTCAGTCAGTATTTCTTTTGGGAAACCTACCCTGCTGAAAATCTCTAGCAAAGCAGTTTGCCACCTTTTCTGCCTCAATGGAGGAGAGGGCCACTGCCTCAGGTTATCTGGTAGCATAATCTACTACCATTAGGATATACTTCTTCCCTATGGAACTTGGGGTATTCAGAGGCCCCACAATATCCATAGCTACCCTTTGAAATGGCTCCTCAATCACAAGCAAAGGCATCAAAGCAGCTTTGACCTTGTCTCCTGCCTTACCTACTTTTTGGCACTGCTCACAGGTCCCGGAGTGTGTTGTTACATCCCTGGAAATCCCAGGCCAGTAAAAGTTTTGCATAATACAACTCATTGTATTCTTTATGCCCATATGACCTGCAAAGGGAATGTCATGGGCTGTGGCTAGAAGTTCCAGATGGTATGCTCTGGGAACTACCAACTGCTATGTTACCTCACCTTCCAGTCCTCCCTCAGGGGTCCACTCTCTACACAGTAACCCTTTGTTGCAGTATACAGATTCCTCTTTTCCTTGAGAATCAGGTGTCTCCCTAGCTACCTCCCTCAAGTCTTGTAATGTAGGGTCTGAGAGCTGAGCCTGTCTCAACCCTTTCTTTCTAACCCTTCCCAGCTCCCCTTCCACAGGAAGTCTGGAATCCTCTGACAGTGGTGCCTCACTACCAGCTTGGGTACTACTACTCACCTGTACCCTTGCAGTCACTCTGTCCAAGGGAACATCAGTACCCACTAGTAGCTGTGGCTCACCTTCACTCTCACTGCTACAGGGTAGCTCCCTTTCTGAAGTAACCACCTCACCAGTCCTGGCTTCAAGTTTGCAGTCTGTCTGGGTTCCCCCCGGTGACCAGCCCCACATGCCTATCTCCAAGTCTGACTACATGTAACTGCATGCACACAAGGTACTGCATTATCAAAACTCATTCCCTATCACGACTTCTGCAGGGATATCCTCTAACACACCTACTTCCTTGCTTCCTTTTCCACTATCCCATTGAAGGTGCACCATAGCCAAAGGTTTTTGCAAATGGGGTCCCTCCTAAAGCTCTGTCTGGAGTAGACTGCCCAAGCAAGTAGTGCTCCTGTTTAACCATTGCAGGCTTCACAATGGTTAGGTCAGAGGCTGTGTCTCTCTTAACAGTGGCCTATTTCCCATCTACAAAGATAGGATATAACCTGTTATGGTAATTTGGTACCCTTGTAGACTCCAGACAACTTACCTGTGGCATTCTGTTATTCCCACTTGCTGGCTCCCCACCTTTTGTTCCCCACCTTGCCTCCATGCACACCTATATGTTACATGGCCCCACTGGTTACATTTAAAACATTTGACCCTTGATCCTGGCTATGTACCTGAACTAGTGGCTTCCCCTTTTACTGGCGTACTCTGTTGGGGCAGCTTAGGCTGCCCACCACAGGTTCTCTTAGACCCACGTGCAGTACTGGGTATCCTTTTCCTGTGCAGTGATGCCCTGCTTGCTAGATATAGATCTCCTTTTTTCTCAACTCATCTGCAGTGTTGCATTCTCTATCTGCTAACCAGATTCTCATGTCCTCAGGGAAAGTGGTAAGGGCTTGTTCCCTCACCAAAAGGTCTGCCAGCCCTTCAAAAGTGGTGACGTGACATCCTCTCACCACCTATGAAAATAAGTGCTTAACGCAGCAATATAATGACACACACTTTTATCTGCCTTGTGTTTATGCTCATGAAACTTTTTTCTATAAGCTTTGGATGTTAACTTAAAGCATTCCAATAAACAATTTTTAACTCTATTATAATTTAAGCAATCAGTATCAGACAATTTAGAAACAGCAATTACAGCTTTACCATGGAGTAAGGGGGCGTCAGGAACCGTACCCAGAGCCTTTGGTCAACATTATACTGTTTGAATACCCTTTCAAACATATAAATATAACTATCAAAATTATCGCCCTCTGTAAATTGTGGAAGAAATTTACTGACCTTTGTTGCTTCTGGGGTTTGGTTACTCTCTTCCCCATTACCTCCATGACCCTGGTGAAGAGTCAGCATTTCCTTTTCATGTTGCCTCTGCCTTTCCTTCTCCTCAGCTTCCAGGTGTGGCAGTCATTTGTGATGTGGATATCCCACTTCTGGACCAGCAATCAAGGACCCTTAATCCTCACCACTGGCACCTGTGGGGGGATGGTCACTGAGAGGATAACAGGCACACACACAGTATTTCCAGATGCAACTCTGTGCATCAAGCACAATTTCCCTTAAGAGCACACAGAGAACACAATCAGTCTGGGGCTGGTTCCTCTCCCTTTCTCTAGCTCCTCAGTAAGACTCTCCACTGGCACAGCTATAGATTTGAGTCCTTAACCAGGGTTTCAAGCCAAGTCCTTCAACACTCTCTCTGTCCAACCAGTGCTTCGTGTCCTTTTGATTTGTAGACACACACACACAGCCACACACACACACACACACACACACACACACACACACACACACACACACACACACACAGGCTAGCACAAGTTTACTAGCTATGACCCCTTGTGCAAAGACTATAAGGTGGTTACCACTGCCACCTGATACCCTTCACAGCTACAATAAGGCCCTTAACAAAGGGTGTTCAATCTTAATGTGTAATATTAATATTAATATACATGGTAATTTGACCAAGGGCAAGGCTGTTAGGAGTTGCCCACACAATGTCACCAAATAATTATGCAAGTACTGTCAAAACTTAAATATCACTATAAAAATCAGCCACAATTAAATATTTAAATATATTTAATAATAATAAAAGAACGAGAAAATGCTAAGCATATGTTCACAGTCACATCAGAGTTCATAATCACAGGAAAAACAATGTAGGACAGGCTTATACAAGTAAAGAAAAATAACTAAACTAACCTTCGCTCTATTCCTGACTGAATCTAAAAGAATCACTGTTCCCTTTTAACTTACATAATAGAGCAAGGCAGATGACTTGGTGACTGGTTCTTCTTGTTGTCAGGTCCAAGACAGAGTGCAGAATGCTGTGTCTCACTAAGAGACCTCTCAAGATAATATCTAAAATATTACTTCTGAGATAGCTTGCAGAATGATCTGGTCATGTGACTTCTAGTTCTCATGCAAACCACCCATTGTTGGAAGTTGGCAGAACGTAGCACCTGTCTGCAAAAATAAATGTACAAAGGCTTTTGCTCAGATCTTTGGCAGGTGCTGGAAGTCATAAAACAATTGCATACCTTATGCTTCCAGAGTAGTGATTAGATCACCCCAAAGACAATACAGAAAGCTTACTAGTACTGACTTTGTTTCCCTGGCTGCATTAAAACCTGTGAGATGGCACCTCCATGGCCTAGCCTATAAAGTGATTTCATTTCAGATATTTTTCCAGAGTTTGCTGAACGGAGGTTAACCCTCTACTTTCCTCTGTTAACACAGATATATTTAAACAGTTACAATAGTGCATGTACATTTCTGTTCTCTGCAGTAGGCACACTGTGGTTACATTTGAAACACAGCACTTTACAAATACCAATGTTAAGTTGTCAATCTCGCCTTCATTCTTGCTTGATGGGTTCGGGGACTCGGCACTTGCTTTAGCTCGAGAACTCCTTTTACCAGCTCGAGGCAGCCCCATATCCCATGATGCAAGGCAGTAAGTACCCAGATCTCGTTTGCCGCTTCGCTTGGGAGGTCTTCTTTTTACCAGCTCCTGGTAAGTTGTTTCACTTTGTGATTTTCAAGCCCCTTTTTAGTCAAAAACTATTTTTTTATAGTTTAAATTTAATTTCTATCCCTTCCTGACAGAAATTCCCTGTCTTTTTGAATTTGTTCTTAGTTATCCCTATCCCATCCCCCCCCTGTTAGGGTGTGTGTGTTGGTGTTTTTTATAGAATACCTTTTGGTATTTTGTCTAATTTAATTTTATTTGACTGGTGTGTGTGTGTTTTGTGTGTCGGCACCATGTCAAAGGAGAGGGTTTCAGGTTTTAAGAAGTGTGACTCGTGCTGTCAGAAAATGTCTCTGACAGACGGTCACACTTCTTGCCTGTATTGTCTGGGCCCTCTTCACCTGCAGGACTCCTGTGCTATTTGTCACTCCTTCAGCCAGAGAGTCCTGCAGGAGAGACCTAACAAACTGGTTCTTAGGGGCCTTCTTAAGCCGGAGGGCTCTCCGGCTAAGTCGGCTCCACGAAACCAGCAAGAGTTTCAAGGCCCAGGCTTCTGTTTCTAAGCCTGCGGCCTCGGCTCCGACTTCATAGAGTCGAGATCGCTCGGCTGGAGCCGATTCTGGCTTGACTAAGCCTTCGGCACCGATGGCCATCGGTGCCGAAACTGTATTGTCCACTTCGATGTCGGCTCCGATCGGCTCCGACACCCATGTGGCACAGGCATCGGTGTCGGCTCCGATCGGCTCCGACACCGTTACTTTGGTGGGTGTATCGGCTCCGCTGGAGCCGATACATCGGCGCTCTGTCGGCTCCGAGAAATCGGCTCCGACAGGATCCGTAGTGTCGGCTCCGATGGCTCATTCCAGGAAGAGGTCAAGGTCTCCTTCCTTGGAGCCGATACTTTCGGCTCCGGCTTCACCTCTTCTGTCGGAACGGAGCCATCGGAGCCGATCTTCAAGGTCATCTAGGTTGTCTGATCATGACCTAGAGAGAGTGGTCAGCAGATTGCTCAAGTCACAGGTACTGGCCCAAATGCTTCACAGTCCGTCTCAGCAGACGACTGTTGGTCCACACCCCGTTACAGTTCCTCCTTCAACTCTACCCCAGAGCTTGGAGTTGGAGTCTTCGGGCATAGTTACTGCTACGGCTGGAGGACGGATACCCCCTTCTGTTCCTTCAGCCTCTACTCTTATCTCCTCTTCCTTAGAGGGATTCGGTGGTCGGGCTTCCATGGTCTCCTCCGAGGGGGTGAGTGGCATCGGACCCTTGTCCGAGCCCGCTCTTCCCCTTGGAGCCTCGGCCTTGGTGAGCTCGGCTCCGACATCTGCCTCGGATGCTTCCCTTTCGGTGGTCCCTGGAGTTCCTAGCTCTTGGAGCAGGTTCTCTCGGACCTGCCTGGGAGGGGAGCATTTGAGGTGATGAAGAGTGTACTGGCCACTGGTATCAGTCAGCAGTCTCTTCCCGTAGCTCCTCCCTCTATTGTACCTGTTGACATCTCTGCCACTTCTCTTGCTACAGGACCCAGAGATCCTCCGCCTCAGGTTTCCCCATTGGGAATTTCCCCTCTTCCGAGGATTCTCCTGATGTTTCAGGAGATCCTCCTAGGAAGAGGACTTGTAAGAGGAAGCATGTAGACTCCCGAGTCTGTCACTCGGATACTGACTTTGATGAGTCAGAGGGATCCCCTAGATGCCCCTCTGAGGATGTCTCCTTCTCAGACATCCTAGAACTTCTGAACCAGAACGGAAACTGGCCCACCAACAATCCCTCTGAGGATGAGTCAGTATACCTAGGGGCGTTCGGATCTCGGCCCTCCACCTCCTGGGTGTCTCCGCCTTTCGACCCCCTTATGCAGGTTATTGCACGAAAGGCGTGGACAGCTCCTGACTCTGTAGAGCCAGTCCCTAGGAGGCCTTCTAAATTTATCACTGCCCCTAGTGACAAACTATTCCTTACCAAGGGTGTCCCCGCTGATGCCATGGTGGTGGCTGCGGCCACCAAAAAGGAACTTGCAGATCCTTCCGTGCCTGTCCATCCTCCTAATAAGGACTCTAGGACCATGGATAGGTGCAAGCGGATGTTTTCCTCAGCGACCTTTGCTATGCTCGCTGAATTATCTTTGTCACTTCACCAGACTCCAGAGAGATATCCTGAAGGAGCTGGGAGAAGTAGTTCAGGATCCTACAGCTGCAGGGGCTCAAGAAAAGATTGCTTCGCAGCTAGGAACCCTCAATTCCATTGCTAACTCCTCCATGCGGCTAATATCTTATGCTGCGGATGGAGCGAGTAGAGCCGCAGGCACAGGTGTGGCTCTTAGACGCCAAGCCTGGATGCGGCTATGTGATTTTATGGATCCCTTTAAGGCGTCCTTCACAAATTCTCCCTTTGATGGGTCAGCTTTGTTTGGCCCTCAGGTGAAGGAGACCTTGACCAGGTGTGAGCAGGACGGCAAGACTCTTTCTGCTGTTGGAGTCCGTTTTCCACCCCTTCTAGGCCTTATCCCAAAGGACAGAAGGGTGGTAAGATGTGGTTCCGTAAATCCCAAGGAGTCACGCCGGATTCACGTGGTCAGTTTACCCCTAGAGGCAGAGGGGTAACAACAACAGACGCCGCTCTAGAGGCAGAGGGGTCCGAAAACCAGGGAAACAGGGAGCCTCTCTCTGATAAGCCCTTTCAGCATCCCTGAGGTGTTGCCCGGCTGTCCCTCCTTGGAGGCAGTCGGGAAGATTATCACTGTACCCAGAAGCCTGGCGTTCCCTCACTCAAGACAGATGGGTACAGTCGATCATATCCAAGGGTTACATAATTCCTTTCGAGGAAAGTCCCTTCCCTCAAGTTCCCTTCCAGACGTACCACCGGTCTAAGGGACATTGCAGAGTTAGAAATCGCAAAACTACTGCAAAAGAGCCATTCAGCCGGTTACAATAGACCATTCAGAGCCCGGAATCTACTCAAGGTTCTTTTTGGTCCCCAAAAAGACGGGAGACTGGAGACCGATATTGGATCTCAGCAGACTCAACAAGTCTGTCAGGAAGACAAGATTCGAATGGTCACTCTTCAGTCAATTCTGCCCTTCTTACAGAAGGACAACTGGATGTGCTCAATAGATCTTCAGGATGCGTATCACATCAAAATTCACAGACGCTCCAGGAGATTTCTCCGCTTTCGGCTGGGGTCCAGTCATTTCCAGTTCAGAGCCCTGCCCTTTGGTCCCCAGAGTGTTCACCAAATGCATGGCAGTGGTCACGGCTCACCTGAGACGTCAAGGATTCCAGGTGTTTCCCTATCTCGACGACTGGCTCCTGTCAGCCACCACCAGGCATCAGCTTATACAAGCCAGGGATTACACAATAGACCTTTGTTCTCATTTGGGCATCTCAGTCAACTTCGAAAAGTCATCCTTATCACCCTGCCAGTCTATTACCTTCATAGGCGCAAACTTAAACACTGTTCGGATGTCAGCTACCCTTACAGAACAAAGAGTTTCAGACATTCAGACTCATGTCAGGATCATTCTGGCCAGCAAGAAAGTACAGGCCAGAATGGTTCTAAAGGTATTAGGTCTCATGGCTGCGGCCATTACTCTTCTTCCCCTGGCTCGATTCTACATGCGCCTCCTTCAGTGGATGCTGTTCACACAGTGGTCATACCAGCAACTCCCAATGCGTCACCAGATTCTGTTGACACAAACATGCAAAGAACATCTTGCTTGGTGGATCACATCGTCTCAGGTTCACCAAGGCAGGTGCTTTGTACCTCCGTCCCCGATAGCCACTGTCACCACGGATGCCTCCCTGATCGGGTGGGGGTCATTATCAGGGCAGGATGGTTCATGGGACGTGGCAACCGTTCAAGTACCATCTGCACATAAATGTCCTGGAGATGAGAGCAGTGCTTTTAACGTTGCAAGCCCTCAACGACTTTCTTCCCGTAGGGACAATTGCAGTCCACACAGACAACATGTCTGTAGTGTGGTATATCAACAAACAGGGCGGAACCAAGTCCTACCCCTTGTGTCGAGAAGCGCTCAGACTTTGGCAATGGGCGATCTCCTCTCATCGGTTTCTGGTAGCAACGCATATGCCTGGGAAAACCAACATTATAGCGGACAGATTGAGCAGAGCTATTCTCATGCCTCACGAGTGGTCTCTCAAACAATCCGTAGCGGAAGAGATTTTTCTGGAATGGGGTCGCCCATGTTGCGATCTTTTGCTACTCCCCAAAACAGCAAATGTCCAGACTTCTTCAGCCTCTTCCCTCTATCAGGCCATCCCCCCAGAGACGCTCTGACCCAGGATTGGCCCCAGGGACTTCTTTATGCCTTCCTCCATTTCCTCTGATCCCTCAGGTGATCCAGAAAGCTACCGTTTTGAGAGCCAAATTGATTCTCATTGCCCCTTACTGGCCTCGACAAGTTTGGTTCCCGTTCCTCCATCATCACCTTTTGGTGCAGCCGTGGCATCTGGACCCAGTGCCAGATCTACTGATTCACCAATCCGGTCAGCTGCACCGGTCAATCCCTTCTCTCAACCTCACAGCATGGTTGCTCCACTTCCTTCCTTAGCCAGGCTTCCTTTGATCTCTAACCCAGTTAGAGATATCATTGTAGCTTCACTAAAATCCTCTACCAGGAGGATTTACACAAGCAAATGGAAACGTTTCTCTTATTGGGGTAAGGCCCAAAATATTGATCCTTTTACTGCCCCTGTTCAGGCAGTTCTGGACTTCTTAGCAGAGATTTTTCATGCAGGCTCCTCTTCTTCCACAGTCAGAGTTCAGTTGGCTGCTATTTCTAATTTTCATGTCGGAATAGCAGATCATAATATTATGTCCCATAGGCTCTGCAGGGCCTTTTTGAAAGGAATTTTCCTACTAAAGCCTCCAATCAGGAATCCTCCTCCTCAGTGGGATCTAAATTTAGTGCTGACATCCTTGATTCTTCCCCTTCGAGCCAGCTGTTTCTTGTTCCCTAAAATATCTTTCTTGGAAAACGTTATTTCTAGTGGCTATTACATCTGCCAGGAGGGTGTCTGAACTTCATGCTCTTTCGGTTCGACCCAGCTATTTGATTTTTCACAAAGACAGAGTATCTTTGAGAACTAATCCATCCTTTTTACCTAAGGTCGCTCAAAACAATCTGAATCAATCCATTGATCTCCTGTATTTTTTCCTAACTATTCAGATAGAGCTGAACAAAAGCTACATTATCTTGACGTCCACCATCAGCTTAGATATTATTTGGACAGAACAAAAAAATTTAGAAAATCTGATCAACTTTTTGTTTCCTATGCGGATAATAAAAAAGGCCTTCCTGTTTCTAAAGTGACTTTGTCCAGATGGCTTTCTTGGTCATCACTGAAATTTATACGATCAGGGGAAAACAGCTGTGCTCAAAACCTAAAGCACATTCAACTAGGAGTTTAGCTACTTCTACAGCCTTTCAAGCTAGACTGCCTTTGGACACTATTTGTGCAGCGCCACTTGGGCCACTCCTCACACTTTTGTTTCCCATTACAAATTGGACTTGGCCTCCAGGGACAGAGCCAGTTTTGGCTCTACAGTCCTCAAGAGTTTGTTCCATTGAGCCACCCAGGATAGAGGTGCTAGGACGGTCCCATCAAGCAAGAATGAAGGCGAGATTGACAACTTAACATTAAGTTATGTACCTACCATAACGTTCCATGTTAGTTGTCTTCTCTCGCCTTCTTTCTTGACCCTCCCTCCTTCCCCTGGCCTGGACAGACCTTGTATAAGAAACTATTATGCTAAAGACCATTTAGACCTGGTCCTTTTTCCATCTGTAAGTTTCTTCTTCCTTTGGGAAGTATTTTATGCTTGGTGTTATTGCCCTTTGTCAACAAACGAGATCTGGGTACTTACTGCCTTGCATCATGGGATATGGGGCTGCCTCGAGCTGGTAAAAGGAGTTCTCGAGCTAAAGCAAGTGCCGAGTCGGAGCCGAGGATCGGCTCCGAACCCATCAAGCAAGAAAGAAGGCGAGAGAAGACAACTAACATGGAACGTTATGGTAGGTACATAACTTCTTATTTCAACACACTCGTCTATACAAAGCAGTTTGATATATACACATGACATACAGTTCTAATACATTTATAACACAAGCATCTTGTATAAATCACTTTGATATTCACCAATGACATATAGTTATTTACAAAATTCCAGCTTGCTGTGCTGGCAGCTTCTTTTGTCCATCCTCACTATTTGATATCTGCTCCTGTTTATGAAGTGTATGTATTTTTCATGCATCCATATGTTTTCATTTTCCATGAGATCTGTCCAGTGGCTGAACTCTTCTTCAGCATGTGAGGGCATAGCATCTCTAATTTGTGTGAAAGTCCTCTGGGCCATTTGTTCCTGTTTGGGGACCTGATCATCCCATTCATTTCCTAAGAAGAGAGAGTCATGTGAACTGGATACTTTACTGATTCTCCATAGGAGAAAAAGAATAGAAGAGTTCAGGTAGGGGAGGTGAATATCAACATTAACTGTGACACATGTAGTTCAAGATCCTATAATTGAAATGTGAAAGAAGTTTGAATGAAGGTAGAACTGTGAGACTACAAAAAAGTAGTTCTCAACCTGCTGAGATGTTCAGTGAGGAAGACACAAAGGGTGGTAGGGCTAATGTCAGTGAAGGAGTACTAAGATGCATTAAGGATGGCTGGATTGTGCAAATAAGTAGGTACCTGTGCAAGAGAAAGCAGAGTAAGCATTTAGCATATCTAAATGCTTAGGAAAAAGGGGCTACTAGGGAAAAGTAAAAGATTAAAAAGGAAAGCAAATAAGAATACATGAGGTGGGGTCATGGAGGAGAAAATATACATGTAATAGTGCCCAGGCAGCCAAAAATTATCCATCAAATCAAGCCAGATTTACAAATGGAAAAGGATAGTTGAATAATAGCATATACTGGTTGGCAAGATGGCGGCACTTGGATGCGTAGTCACTCTTGCTGTTCATATTCATTGTACATGAGCACTTTTAATTTCATCCCGGGTGTATTGCTTTCTGGGCTTGTGTTTAACCTGAAGTATTATTTTTACCTCTGGCCATATGTTTATTGCTGCATAATTTGTGATATTACATCTCCATTCATTGTTCACTGTGTTAGGCATTTGTCTGTTGGTCTTTAGCATTTGACTGTGGCATCACCACTCACCTCTTCTGCTGCTCTCTTGAAGACCTGTAAGGGCTTGTTGTTTGCGCTGTATGGCTTGGTTTTTGGCACTTGTGATTCTAATTGCTGGATTATTTTTTATAACCTTAGCTCAGACTAATACTCTTGTTACTGTGAGTAGCCCAAGTACCTCATTCAAATGCTATGGCAATTGTTGTGTTATTGTTTCTTCGGTAGGTTTCACCACCTTTAGCATTTTGCATGTAAAATCTGCTCATGGCCTCCCTTTGGAGGTTTTATTACTGTCATTTTCACTGCTGGGAGAGATTTGTAGCTTCATAATTACCTTTAATTTGTATGGTAGCTCATAGTGAGCATTTAATAATCTCTGAAGGAGAGAGTGATTCTTCCGCAACATTTAGCTAACCTTGCTGAGATTTGAACTTGGACAATTTTAGCATCCATTAGCTGTGTGACTGATGTAAGACATCTGTCACAATTCTCATAGCTGTATCTGCACTTATTTTGAAATTACAAAGAGTCAGCTGTCTATGAGTACTTCAGCTGTTTTGGAGTAAATTCAAGGTTTTCAGTAACATTTAGTTTCCCCTGGCAAGGTCATATGCTTGTGTTTTTATCCCCTGTTTTATAGTTATTATTGATATAAGATGCATGCAATCAGTGATTATATTGTAGCACACAGACTTATCTCATAACTACAGTTTGCTCAAAGTGATTTGTTTGCTCTCGTGTTTACCTCTTCCATGACCTAATATTAATTTGGTTTACTGTGCTGGTTTTGTTATAATTATAGATGTTTTTTTTTAACCACATAAACCAATTAGATACAGGGAGAACTCAGGAACATTGTCTGGTTAGGTGATTTGTGCAGGGTCACATAACAGGCAAATAGACTAAGAGAATGAAAGCCAGGCCAACAGGATGAAAAATATATCTTATAGTCATAATCCTCTGTGCTATTCTGCTTTGATGTTACATATATGGGAGATGCTTTTACTATTTTATTGAACAGGGCATACGTTTGTATTTCCAAATTCCAACTTTATTTAAATTCCACATGCAGCAGTATGTTGTTTTACTTGGGATTTTGTTTGCATCTGTAGGACCTTCTAACCATCTCAGTAGAGCATTTACAATCTTTACTGGGAGCTTTGTCTACCATGGAGTGTGGACTTTCTGCCTTCTTTTAATATACTGCCAACCTTAATGTTAGTCTGGACTCTGAATGAAGTCTGGATGCTGTTGATAGAGTGCAGGTTTGTTAAGTAATTCCCCTTTTCTCATTAGTGGCCATAATCCATATTAGGGCCTCAAAGTTAAGTAGAAGAGCTTAGATCTTTACATCCATGTTTAACGAGCAGCTTGATTTTTGTGCGGTTCTTATAGGCCTTGGTTGACTGTATTTCTATTTCACTTTAGATTTTTATATTGCATTGTATAAATAGCGTATGATTTTTTTTCTTTTCTTTTTCTTTTTTTTTTTTGTTATTAGCAGATGCTCCTTCATTCATACTTGTTATTAACACTGGAGTGGCAGGCAGTATACTTAAACATTATGAGGGTCTCTTGTTGGTGTGGCAATCCTTTTGCCCTCCTATTCTGGGGCATAGGAATGCTTACTATAGTCAGATAAAGCAGGGATGTGTGTGTGTGTGTGTGTGTGTGTGTGTGTGTGTGTGTGTGTGTGTGTGTGTGTGTGTGTGAGAGTGAGTGTGCGGGGGTCAGTGTGCCCCTATTGGCTTTTTTTCATTGACGTTCTTCTTACTTAGGAAACTTTTTCTTTCTTTTAATTTGTACAAAGATGAAAATTCACCAAATTAGGAAAACATTTCTGCAAGTTTGTGACAACGTTAAATGTATAAACATTTCTAAATCCTTTTTATTATTGAATGTTGATGCTGAAAGTATAATCTACAATTTGTAGAACTCTATTTTGCCAAAAGTATGCTACTAACACTCACTTGTCACATGTTTCAAACTGTTTTATACTGCATTTTTGTCAAATATGTTTATGATTGCTGTACTAAATGGGAGGTAAGTAAGTAAGTAAATAAATAAAAACTTCACACTGAAAACTGGCCATTTTTTGTGTGAGACACACTTCAAATTTACTGACTGTCATGGACAGGTTTGAGGGCCCCATTCTTCACAGATCCCATGTAGGATGGTAAACATTAATACAAGATCCATCCACATTAAGTTTAACATAATCCTTGAGTTGTAGCAAAATGTTGACCTCATGTTTACAGTGGAGACCTGGCTCATGATTATTCTATCCTTGCTTGGTGGGCGCAGTGTTCCTTTATGTCTGTTCTATGCATTGGAGTGTAAAATGATGAGGGAATGGCTATTTGTTTTAAATCCAGGTTACAGACTGTCAGGTTGCTGACAGGACTGCCTTCTTCTCAATGTTTTGTGAGCTTAGGAACAAATATTAGGTTGTTGCTCACACTAGTTTCTTCATAATCTCAGTGATGATGATCTGTGGGACTTCTGATATGGCTGTTTAACGACCTTCATGTCTTCATACTTATTCTTAGAGAAACATGATATATTTGTTGCTAACCCACTGCTCAGTCTATAGGTATTACTTTTTTCAATTAATATTCGTATATGTATACATTAATGTCTTTCTCCCAGAGTAAAAATAAATGGAAAAGCTGCAAAAACAGAGATATTACTGTAGAAAGACTACTAAGTGCTGACCACTTGGCATGCTGTAAGGTTCAGGGGGAAGATGATGAGAATATTTGATCTCCAGCAGTAGAACAAGAAGTGTAAAGGCCTTGCTAGGGCTGATACACCTTGGAATTCAAAAGAAAAATGGAAAAATTATGACTTTGTGAAAAACATAAAGGGACACCAGTGGATCACTCTGGCGCCATACTTCCTATCATATCTCTCAACTGCTATGATTTAGGTATAGCTTTATGATTTTGTCCCTAAATTTACCCTTACTCCTTCTACATTAGTGATGTTCCTCACAGCATCAGACTTGCATTAAAAAATAAACAAGCTAAACCTATACAATGATTTCTTATCACTAACTGTATAGAGTCTAGTATGTAAAGACCTAATATGAAAAATAAAGTGCTCCTCTTTCTGACTCCCCGCTATGATTTTTCAAGGCAAGTGCTATGATTTTTGAATGCTCAGAATTTGGGAGGTATGCTTTTCGCTGAGGAGAATAGGGTATGAGTGTAGACTAAATGATTTGGAAGCCAAATTTCTGATGTTACAAGAGAAATAGTACAGTATGGAAGATATGGCATAGAAAAAGATGTGTGCAAGAAAAAGTGGAAGGTGAAATCTTTGCATAATTTATGCATCAACAGCACCTGGCACTTTGGTTAGATCTCCTGGACATGTCAGTGAGAACAGAAGCAATGCATAGAGTTTACCTGCCAGGAACAGACTCTGGAGCTAGAGTAAAGCATAGTAAGACTGGAAACATTTGTGCTTAAAGAGCAAATGGAAACCAGGGAAACAATGTAAGCTTGGGGACCAGGGAGTTTTTGTTAATGGAGACCATTGCAACCAGATGGAAGAAAGTTACAGGGAATTATAAAGAAATGAAGGGCAAGAAGGATCTGTTTCTATTTGCTGTATTTTGCCTTTCTCAAAATCTATTTTCCATCAGGTGCTTGTTTTTCTACAGATGCTTAAGATGGAGCTCAATATTTGATGTCAAAATCAATAGAGGAGAATATGCTGTCAGAAGGGTAATCTGAAAGCTCTGAAGTGGCAACAGAAGAGTCGGTCTGCAATGGCTGTGTAAAGAAAATAGCAGGAATCGGTTCTTTTTCTGTTTTTAGAAATGGGGTTACACGTATTCATTCTTTTCCTGTTTTTAGACAAAGACTGTCATTAAAAATACTCTGATTCCTGAAAAAAGGCACATAGTTATTCAAAGTTGTACATGTTGCCTCCAATGCCTACATGCTGTGCAGGTGTTTTTTTTAAACTTGGGTGGTATTTTAAAGAGACATTAAGTAAAGTGCTAATTTGCTTACATGCTTACATGTATGTTGAAGATTATCCTGTGTTTAAAAAAATGGCGGTATGAAGTAGTGGGTTAAGTGATCTTTGAATAAAGCTACTTGCATATTCTGTTGTGAGAGTAATCCAGTGATCTGAGCAGTTTATGATCTAGTAATCTTTAGTAGCATAATGTTTTTCAGTTATTAATACATTCCTGCAGTAGCTTTACTGCTCAATCAATTTCTGTAACTTGCCAAAGATTGTGAAAGGTAATGCAGCAGTATTATCTGGTAAATGACTGGCTGTTCAGCAGTAATAAACTTGTCAAGTTTTTCTGCAGTTTAATTTCTCCAAGTCTTTTGGGCTTTTAATACCAAGACAGGAATGCGCCCCATTCCTAAGTCAAAGTTTGATTAAAGTTCATGAGATTAGTATTGTTTCAATCTTTGATGTTAGCCAAAAGTGCTCTTCACAGCACCTGCAAAGTGCCCAGTACTGATTCCTTCTGCATTTCATACAGAGTTGCATGTATCTGTAACATATCTACATTTGGAACATATCTATATCTGGTTTTCTCGCATCTGTTTTTTGATCTGTTGGCAGTGGATGATCTCTTGTGATATAAACTTCATCAGTTTCTATAATGCTTTGTGGCTGATCTTTGCAATGTTTCTCAGCTACTTTGGTATTATAATGTTTACACAATCCCAAATGCAACAGTTTTGCCACATGCCTTTCATTGTTCAGTCCTTCTGCCATTAGTGTATCACACTCATCAACAAGATGTGTGACTGTTTCCAGTTCTGTTTTACAAAACCTGCATTTGTTTGTTTCTCCCACATGTTCAATGGACTTTGTAAACCAATGTTTACGGAGTCCACTATCCTGGGTAGCCAATATTAACCTCTTGTCTTTTCGTTTAAATTCATCTCTCCTAAACATTCCTGCATTTGGGCCTGATCAACATGAGGTTGTTCCAAGAGTTGAGTTTTCTCTACTTGCAATTATGTTTATGCATTTTCCACATTTCTTGTCTTCTCATCTGATCCTTCACCATATATTCTTTTTGTTTTTGGCACATTCAGTTGCTGCCTGTTTCTTATCTACTTCTGGTTTGATTTCCATTCCCACTTGACACCGATTTGCTTCTACTAAACTAAGCAGGAAAGTTATCTTAAACTTAATTTCCTCATGTTTTAAAACTTTCACTGGATCTTGTGAGGTCAGCAAGTATGAATACAGTCCTGTGATTGCCGATCTGTACATGTAATCAATTTCGAGCAGGTCCATACCTCCTTTAGAATGGGGAATATATAACCTTGGTATACACACTGATATTTATAAATCATTTGATAAGCATGAAACATTTTTCTTTTTTTCCTGTCCAACTGATTCAGTACCTTTTGGGGCCAGTCAGTCACCCCACAACTATAAGTTGCAAAAGGAGCAAATTTGTTTATACACTGAACTTTGTTCCTAGCTGTCAGAGCTGTTTTCAGTATTAATTTTAGTCTTCTAAAATATTCCTTACTAAGTTTTATTTGCATTTGTTCATGTTTTATTGTTGATCCTTCATAAATTCCCATTCGCATTTATTCATGTTTTATTGTTGATCCTTCATTAATTCCCAATACACAAATATTTATACACTCACTGTTGCTCAAGTTCTTTTGTATCACATTCCTGTCCAAAACTGATACTTTCTTGGTGCTGTAGCTTTTCTTCTATAAAGGTTGCTTTTTCACAATTATCAAGACCAAATGACATTCTTATATCATCTGAGAAAGTTTTGACAACTTGCAGTTGTGCTTTCAATACCTCATCTGATGAACTATATAGTTTTAAATCATCCACAAAAAGAAGCTGAGAAGTCCTTGCACTTTACTCCTTTTTGGGAACCAAATTGTAGCCATGACCTGCTGCTTTTTGGGAGCCAAATTGTAGCCATGACCTAATCTGTTAAGTAGACAGTGTAATGGGTTAAGGGCAAGACAAAAGAGCAGCAGTGATTCACCCTGAAATATCCCTCTTTGAATTTTTATCCCTGGGATAATAATTTGTCCTTTATCATGGCTTACCTGCAAAGTGGTTTTCCACTGTTTCATGGTCACTGTAATGTAAATGATCAGTGTAGGGTGTATGGTATACATTTTTAAGCACTCTTTTATCCATGAATGTGGGATGCTGTCAGATGCTTTTTTGTGGTCTATCATACTTAGATTCTTTCCCTTTTTACCGTTCTCCATTATGATTTTATTTAACAACAAATGATCCTTTGTTCCATATGGCTCTCTTTTGTCACCCTTTTGTTCTACTGCCATGATTGAGCTTTCTTCTAAATGACTATAAACTCTATTGGCATAAATTCCAGTGTATACTTTATACGCTGTCAGAAGGCAAGTTACTGGTCTGTAGTTTTTAGGATAGCTTGCAGGTTCGCTCATAAGGAGGAGTATTGTTTTTCCTGTTAACCAGGCTAGCATCTGTTTGGGGTGTGCATATAAATAGTTTTTACTCATGGCTAAATCTTCTTATAAATATGTTAATACTTTTAGCCAGAAATTAGGTACTGCATCTGGGACTGAGGTTTTCCTATTAGGAGCTTTTCTGAACTTTCCTTCACTCTCTCTGTCTGTTACTTCATCGCATTTCATATCCTGTACATTTGAACTTATTCTTTCTTTTACTTCTTCTAATCATTTAGTATCTTTGTTATGTTCCACAGGATCTTGATAAATATTTCTCCAAAATTTGCCTTGTTTCCCAATTCCCTATAAATTTTTTTGAGGTCATCAATAAATTGATTATTTTGTACTTTTCCTTTATATTTATCTGCATATCTTTCAAGTTTTTTGCCTGCGCTGATATCTTTAGTTTATTATTTGCAACAATGTATGATATATTCTTATTTGTTCTGATATTTGCATTGCTTTTATCACATCTGTCTTTCTGTTTATTGATCTCTTCCCTTTCCTATACTCTTCTACTGGTGACACTTCTTGCCTTAATTATATTTTTCCCTGTTTAATACTTCCATGATGACATTTGATTTCTCCCCCTCCTTTCCCTTACTACCCTGTGTTTTTGTGATAAGACCTTATCTGATGTTAATTTAGCTGCACAGTAATATATCACATTTACTTCTGTTATAGCATGAATTTCTATGAACAGTCCTGATTACTGTGTTCATTTATTTTAAACTTCTAACATTTTGAATCTTATGGACTTTCTGTAGTCTGTTTCTTTCTTTGATCTTAATATGTTTATCCATTACCTATTAAAGCAAGCAACTCTTCCCTTAGATCATTTTCTTCTAAAACGAGGGCACATTCTTTGTTCTCTATTTCCTGTGGGCATTCTACAAAAAGTTCCAGAGCATCTTTCTGTGCCATATTCTCTTCAGTTTTATCCTCTGTCATCCATCGCTCTTTCATATGTTAACTCACTGATCTATCTGTCCATAACAATGACTGTGTCAGAGTTGCCACAGTTTCCTGTTGCTTCCCTTACAGTGCAACTCCAACTGAACTTTATACTAGTTTCCCACTGAAGGCTCCAAAGTATCTTCATATAGCAACTGATCAGATGTTTCCCGCTCCACTGGTTTCTCCTTAATTTGAGGATTCAGCTGTTTCCCACTCCACTGGTTTCTCCTTAATTTGGGGATTCATTATTCTATCCTGTTATGGTGCTGTCAGAGTTAGATTTTCTACACTAAATCCTTCACTTAGCAGGTAATCCATAACCACAGTTTATATTTCTTTATTGCCTCCATTACTAATCTTCCTTCCTACTTTCCCTCTTTGTTTTCTTATTTTTGTATTGTAAAATTTTCCATATCTGGATGTCTTTGCCTGTATTTCTCTTCAAATGTCTTTGGTGCTGCCTTTTTTGTATTGATTAATTTTGTTTTCTCCTTTGCATAAATATTGCACCACAGTAAATCTTTTCTTTCTCATGTCCATATTTCTTCTACAGACGTCTCCTGCTCCTCCTGTTTCTCCTTACTTGGGGGACTCATTGTTCCACCATGCTGTGATATAACCTGTGCTAGACTTTCTACACAAAATCCTTCACTTCACATGTATTCCATAACTTCAGCTTCTATTTTTAAAACTTCTACTTCACTAATCATTTGTTCTGTATTCCCATCTGTGATCTTATTTTTTTGTGAACTTTTCTATATCTGGGTGCCTTTTGTTTCTCTTTGAATATCTTTGGGGCTGCTTTTTGGTATTGATTACTTTGGCTTTCATCTTTACACAAATATTGAACCATATCAGATCTCTCTTTCTTTCCCATGTCCATATTTCTTTTTCATAACTTTCAAAAATCTGTAGTTTTTTTCTTTATAGTTTTGCACTTCCTCTGTTGCTTTTTTTTCCAAACAGCCCAAGGTTTCTTAGTCTATATAATGTTTTCCCGAATCTGTTGTATTAATGATCACAAATTTGGATTTGAAACTTTTGACAGTTTTTCTTGTGCAAATATTTTTCACTCCTCTAATTGCTGTCGTAATCTTTTTGTATATCTTCTGTTTGGAAATTCTGGGCTTTTTGCATAATTTCTTTCTTATCCTCAGTAGTCCACGCTATCGTCCTCATGGCTCTGTTTGACCTGTTAGTTTTTGTGATATTTGTGGATTACTACTTCCATCTACAATCTGGGGGCATCCTCCCCCAGATCCTGGTCTAACCCCATTGTAGGAATGCTTCTGTGTCTTGAGGATCGAACACTGTCATTATTTCCAGTTATGGCACCAGTGCACCTATCAGAATTGGGCACTTTTTTATCCTAGGACTTGTGCACCCATGAGTCTTTTTATTTTTTAACCTACTTCTGTCCATGATATATGCTATATAGTATACATTTGATATATCAGTGTCACATTGGTGAGATTTTTTAAAAAACAGGGTCCACCTTGTGAAAGTACACACCAAGACTTAAGGATGAATTCAGTTCCAGTTTTGCTTGCTGAGTTTATCATCTCTCCATTCGGACCCATAACCTTAGCTTTTCTGCTATTAGGATGCTAATTCACTCAATCAGTTCTGGCATCCTGAGTTTCTACTCTTAAATGCTAAATGTTTAAAACACCAATGTAGTAGCTACCCAAAGAAAAAGAAACGTTTATGGTTTATGAATGCAAGAGTAGTGAAAGGAAAGGTAATGTATGCTTATACAATGGACAGACTAATTAACTTCATAATGTAGTAGATTACCTGTATGGGAAGTGATGCATTTTAGCTACTACAACTTTGTGTGCTTTGTTGGTTGATACTAATCCCAGTACTAATATGTTGCTGTTGTACATTATGTGCAAGATTTAATATGAGTGGAACAAGCTTCACAGCTGAGAAATGTGATCACTATTGAGACTGTTTGCTTTACAATCAAACTTAACAAAAGAAATGTATATAGGAATGTACATTTATATGAGGTGATACATTCTAACTAGTCTCCTTTCTTACTCCTGCTAAATAAAAGGATGGGGGAGGGGGGTGAAAGGGAAGTAAACAAATAACATAAAGATAAAAAATGCACAATAATTGACAGGCAAAAGTATAAGTGTTTAAATGCTTGTACAAAATGACTGCTTGCTGCATAACGGATAGCTCATTTAATAGTGAGTACTGTTACACAGAGCAAGAACTTCATGGAGAGTGTAAAGCTGGAAGTAACAATTTTCACTGGTATGACTGAGTCTTGCATTTGAGAAGACTGGGGGAAAACAGTGAGCTTAGACTTGATTGTTGCTATGCAGCTTAACAATGCAGATACCATTAACTGTGTGGAAATGTTTCCTTCTACTGGGAATCGGTTTGCAAAATTGTATTGTTATGTATACATCTTTGCTGTTGTTTATAGTTAAATGTAAATTGTGGAATTTTAGGTAGTATTCACTAAGAGAGAAAACATATTAAACCCTCTCTCAGATAACAAACCCAGAGAGTATTGCATTGGGATGATGCCTTCTGAACTTACTAGTTTTGTATCTGAGAACAATCTGTGTGTCTCGTGAATCCTAAGATCAAAGAGTCGATGTAGGCATAACGTACCATTGAGGGCTATGACTAAGTCAGCATGGTTCATTGAGTGGATCATAGTTAAGACCCTATCAGTTCATCATAAAACATATGAATTTACCGAACTGGAATTTAAACAGTTAGCCAACCCATTAAAAAAAGGCAGTGTTCTCCAATATATTAGGGTAACAGTGGTAGAAACTGCTGCTCTGCAGGAAACACATTTGTGTTGAGAAGAAAATCAAAGCCTGTTTTTAGGCATGTGAGGAAGTGATCCAACAAAATCACCACATAGCCGATGTCCTCCAACCTCAAACCAGAATTTATTATTCACAGAACACAAAACAATAAAGGTTAAGTGCTTTCGTCAGTTGACTTCATCATTTGTGTTCTGTGAATAATAAATTCTGGTTTGAGGTTGGAGGACATTGGCTACGCAGTGATTTTGTTGGATTTTTGTTGGAGCTTCACCTTTTGGCACTTTTTCTTGGATGCGAGGAAGTAAGCCTTTTTCAACATATCAAGGAGCCAGGAAGAGGTGAATTATTCTTTTGAGAGACAAACCATGTCTGTAAAAGATTCAGGACACATTGTGTGATCAATAATGCTGTTATGTTGGACTGAAATGCAATTATTTTGGAATTAACTGCAGTACTTTCAGTAAATATTTCCCAAAAGTCTTCAATCAAAGTAAGATGCTATGGGAACTTCAATTGCATTTCTGGAAACGGTGATCTTTTTTTCTTGCTGCTGGAATACACTGATCAGTAATTCAGATGTGATGAGTGTCGCTAGGATGATGTTTTGTGTGTGTGTGTGTGTGTGTGTGTGTGTGTGTGTGTGTGTGTGTGTGTGTGTGTGTGTGTGTATATATATATATATATATATATATATATATATATATATATAGGTTCATAGGTGTGTACAAGGCAGGTGTGTACAAGGCTAACGGCCCTGGAGCCTATATAAGCCTAGCTCAAGAAGATTCCCTGGCATCATGCCACCCAAAGTTAGTTCCCAGTGCCCCTGTCAAGCAAGGCCACTGAAGTGATTCCCTGGGGCGAACTTCCTATTGACCACCCACTCATCAAGATTTCTCTTAAAGAGGGCCAGTGAAGTGCTCTGCTTGACGTGAATAAGAAGTTTGTTCCAGAGTATGGGAAGTCTCTGGGTTAAGAACCTGTCCCTCCAGCATGTTCTGTTTATTGTGGTAATGAGGTTAAGGTCCCTGGAGTGTGTGGCATGGAGGAATTGGGATTTCTTTAGGTGTCAGACATTGCTTTGTAGGTCAAGCAGAGATCGCCTCTAAGTAGGCAATAAGAGACAGAGTATAGCTGGAGTTTTTTGAGTCTGTCCATATAGGGCATGTTTCTAAGGCCTAAGATTCTCTTAGTGAGGTATTTTTGTGACCTTTCCAGTTGTTGTAGGTGTCTAGTGAGGTACATACCAAATGAGACATTGTATTCTATAATAGGTCTAATGAGGAACGGGCAGAGAGGGATTATGACCTATTTCTTCCTGGATGAGAAAACTTTTGTAATGAGATGTGCCACATAGAAGGACTTTCTGACTACAGTGGCAATGTGGTTATCAAAGGAGAGTTTGCTGTCAACCTGTATCCCCAGGTCTCTTATCACACCTTCAGTGTTTAATGGCCTACTGCCTATATGGTAGTTCATGGGCATCAATTTTTTTCCAAAGGGAATGACAGTGCACTTTTTGGCATTGAGCTTAAGGCCATGGTTCTGGCACCAGGCATTGGTGTCAGTGAGGCCTTTTTGTAGAATGTCTACATCAGTTGGAGAATCAGTAATGGCTCCCAGTTTGCAATCATCTGCGAACTTGGTCAGCCAGAGTGTATCTATATATATATATATATATATATATATATATATATATATATATATGTATATGTGTGTGTTTGTGTGTGTGTGTGTGTGTGTGTGTGTGTGTGTGTGTGTGTGTGTATATATATATATATATATAAATATATATATATATATATATATATATATATATATATATATATACTTACATATATACATTATAGATACATCAGTATATACATATCTTGAGTATATACATATCTTATTGTAAAATAATAGGAATGGCAGACACCTTTTCCTTGTTGCAATGGTCTCTGGCATATATGTTTTAGTATATCTGCTTCCACTTCATATCTCGGTTAGATAAAATCTTCATGAGTCTAAGCAATGTTTATCAAATCACCTGAAATAATCTTTGACCATGCAGCTGTGGAGTTTATGGCTTCAATTGGTCTTGGACTAGGTTCTGCAGAAATACCAGATATTTCCAATGAACTGTTGAAAGCAAGAACAGTTTAGAAAATGGTGATGTGTTCTTATTGCTTGAAATAATTAAAAAGGACAAGTAATTCCACTCTTGGTAGATCATTTCAATGATGTATTGAATAAACAGGAAGAAACCTGACATCTACAGTGGCTGAGATCCCAAAGGAGGGGAAGGACTGCTCTGCAATCCTCCTATAGACCCCTCAAAATATGTTCTGAGGCTGTTTATATCTGACCAGTGTTGGCTTGTTGGGGGAGACACATTTGGCAATATGATTAGAACCTCATTGATAATGAAACCAGCACAGGAACTGGGGGAGCAGCTGATTTTTGTGAAACTAGATAATGAAAAGGTGGGTAATAGTCTACATTGACCTTATCTTAAGAAGGTTCTTTAGAAATTGCTTTTCTGTTATTGTTATTGGAGACTTGTCATAGGTCTTTAACCTGAATAAAGATCCATATGGGACTTTTTAAATCCTTCTCCCTTATGAGACCTAGAAGATAGGGTTGCCTGATGGTACCTTTTTTGCCCTATACCTGGGGGCACTGGCAGTTTTTATCAGACAGTCTAAAATGAGAGGGTTATAAACTGCGTGGGAAACTTCTTATGTACAGATGATGTATTGTTTATCTTACTAACCCAGAAGAAGATTTGGCAAATTCTAAGAATATAAAATTAATAAATAAAAGTCAAGGGTTGTCTCTGTAAAGTATTCCTCCCTACCTTTAACAATGGACTACTGCTATCTCTGGGATGTCCAATATATAAAAAACTGTGATGTATGGTCAGGAAAAAAATATCACTTTTAGGTGGAAAAACATATAAGGAGTTACTAAAAGGGTTAATAGAGATGTTATGAGGTGGAAGATGATATCCCTGGAACTAGATCAGACAGTACAACCTTTGAAATGTTCCCTGGTTCCTATTGTGTTACTTGCATTTCAAACATTTCCAGCTGAACTTTTTAGAGATTTCTCAAAGTCAGTAAAGAATGACACTTCCAAGATGGCTCCACATTGAGTAACAACTTAATTATAGCTCTCCCAGTATGAAAACAGAAACATAGCAGAGAAAACAAGTGGACCTAAATTTCTGGGTAAATTTCAGTAACTGACTGGTAAGTGCACTGCCTGGATGCCGGGAAAAAAGAAACACAGAGGCCTGAAGGAAAATCAGCTACAAAAGGTGATGAGAAAACACTGACTGGGAAAAGTACTGCAGCTGTTCAGCAAAAAGCAATGCAAGCTCCAGACATGACTTTCAGTAACCTTGAGGAAAGTATAAGGCAACTACATACTGACCTGACTAAAATAAATGAAACATTGATGGAGTATGTTAGCTCAAACAATAAAAGGCTGGAAAAATTTAAGAAGCTTTAAACAGATATTCAGATAAGGTGATAAAATTGTAAAACTCAGAGCTCAAAATGAAGAAAAAGCTGACAGAATATGAAACAGCACAATAATAGATGTTTCAAAATAATAGAATTAGAGGACAGAGCACATAGTGAAAACCTGAGATTTTCTGCTGTACCAGAGCAGCTGGAAGGAACAGACTGTATTAATTTTATGAAAGCTCAAATAAGCTACTTGACTGGTATTCCACAACAGGAATTTTTAATTGTAAGGGCACATTGTGTGTATGTTCCAAACCTGGCTATGAGAAAGCAACCTGGAGCTTGTAGTAAAGGTGCAATCTTACCAGAAGAAGGATTTGATGATGACAAAATTGTGGCAGAAAGACAAAGTAAAGGTGCAATCTTACCAGTAGAAGGAGCTGATTCTGACAAAACTGTGGCAGAAAGACAAAATACTAAAAGTGTGAGACAGCAATGTGCTTGTGCAAAATGAGTACTCAGTGTACACCAGACAGAAGAGGAATACATTTATTTCAGTTTTCACAGAATGTCAAGAAGCAGGCATGAGATTCAAACTGCTGTACCCAGCTGTCTTCAAAATATTTTTCCTTGGAAGGACAAAATCATTTTTTGAACAAGTGTATGCTAAGGAGGAAATACAAATGTTTGTCCAACAAAAAGTGAGTTGTGAAACAGAAGGAGATTCTGATTCTTGTTCTGCTGGTAATAAAGACCACAGAGCGAGACTGTGCCACAGAAACCTTTTTCAGTGTTTCAGTGGAAAATGCTTGAGAGAAGGAAATAAACACAAGAGTTGACTTGAAGAATCAAAAATACATTGGAAATTTAGTAAAGACAGGATATGGCAGGTGGAGATGAACAGGAATAAAACCAGTAACTTGTAAATTGACAAATGTGGGATTACAATCAATAGTTATATTTGTGAAACATGACAGAAAAAGAAAATCTGGAAATATTAAACTTTCTTGGACTTTGTTAAACTTGTAGGAGTCTATAAAGCATATGCCCTCCTTCATGTCTTTAATATTTGGAGAATAAAACCAGTAACTTGGAAATTGACAAATGTGGGATGACAAAGCAATAATTATATTTGTGAAACATGACATAAAAAAGTCTGAAAATATTGGACTTTTTTGGACTTTGTTAAACTTGTATGGGCCTCAAAAGCATATGTCCTACTTCATGTCACTAATGTTCAGAAAAATACTCAGGAAAAGGGAAGAGGATGGAGAAAGTTAATCGTATTATTTTAATAGTGCAGGATTTCCTTTGCATGTTATAAATTAACATTTTCTCAGTTATTTTAAGTGCAATTGGGATACTAATGTAAATAGGTGGTCCTGTGTTGTTTTCTTTTTTTCTTTCTCCTTTCTTCTGTCTTTCTCCTTGTTCAATTTTAAGAAATGTAGGCACTTCAATGTAAAAAAAGAAAAAAAGAAGAAAAATCTGGTTAAAAGAGCATGAGAAAAGAAAAATTAGTGTACTTTTTCTCATTCTTGAATAGGGGAATGACTGGGTTAGGGCCCTTAGCTTAATCTAGTAACAAGTGTTAAGAAAAAACAAGTAAATGAACGAGAATACTGAATATTATAAGGCTTTTTTTTTTAGTAAACAAATGTATGCTTGGTAGTTTTGTGTCTGGTTCTCATGTCTCTAGAAGACAATCTGATAAAGAGAAATGGCTTGGAGAAAATGTTTTCTGAAAGCATTCAAGTGTTTTCCCAGCTGAGAGAGCTAGAAAGATAAGACAAAGCCAGACAGCACTTAGTAGAAGCACAGGCTGTAACCATGCATCTTAGAATGGATAACCTTTCTTTTATGTTATCTCATGTCTGTAAGTGCGGCTATCAGCTTGGAACATTTATTCTTATTAGGAGGGTAAAACTTCAGTATTTGAAGATGTACATAAGCTTGTCTGTTATTATTAAGTTAATAGGTTTTATGGAGTATCAAGGGTGTTTTTTATGGCTTTCAATAAAACAAGTTTTATAAGATGTGACGCAGGCTCAAATGGATATGACATGAATTAACTGTATAAAAGATCATCCTGACAAACAGCATATGCATGTAGCATAAAACCTGGAACTAGACATTTAACAAAAAAGCTGTTATACATAAAGGTGGGATAATAACTTTCGAAGGCAATGATGCTTTTTGTAATATCTTTAAATGAATGAAAAAAGTTTCACAAACTGTTAAAACAAACAGCACGAAGAGATGAAGCCAGGAAACTACCTAAAAATGGTCAAATATCCTTGTATTGTTGAATTAACACAATTTTATTAGTGTTTTCGGAAGCGACAATGCGTTTCCTTCTTCAGATAAACAAACATCAACAAACATAGATTTAATTGAAAGTATTGATACGCACCCAATAACTATTTCAGATCATGCACCAATAATAACTAAAATAAATACACAGGGCAATGAAATAAAAATGAGACACTGGCGCTTTCCCACTGTCTATTTAATGAATGGGTAGTGGAAATTATTCAGGAGCTATTAGATAAGATAGAAATTTCTTCTGAAAACATAGCTAGGGAGTGGGATAAAATTAATGTGAAATTTAAAAATAGAGTGGAAATAAAAGGAAGGGAGATATGGTTAAGAAGTAACAAGAATTATTTAGAGGGACTGACAGATGTTAATGTATTGCAAAATAGGGAGAATCCCACAGAAAAAGAAGAGAAGCAGCTACAGAATGCTAAACAAAAATTATAGATTACCTCGATGATATGCATGAGATTAGAAAGATGGATGTTAAGCAACTGTTTTTTGAAAGTAATTCTAGAGCACAAAAGCTTTTAATAGAAAGGAAAGGAATTAAAGAAAGTATGTTACATGGAGTTATACCTACTTTAATTTGTATGTAAAATTGCTCTACCACTTTCTAGGTGGTAGTATAGGATCCTGGCCAGAGTAGCCTGCAGCCATAACCCCCCATACCTGCCTCATCCTAGCCTCCTATTTCCTATATTTGACCTGTTTTTCTCCCTATACCTTTATAGTGGTTCCTTTCTCCACATTTATTGGATTTGGCCACTGGATGGCAGTCTTTACCCACCTATAACCTCTCTTTCTTACTCCATCTCTCTCACCATAATATATATCTAGTCTTTTCACTTTCTTCTTCTTTAACTGCTTGGTAACAGTCCTACCTACCACTGAATTCACTCAACTCCTTTCCCTCATTGCAATACCCTAAGCATCTCTCTAACCAGCCTGCTTACCTCCCTCTGTACTCACCTTCACTATACTGATTGTTTTTCACACTGCCTTACTGCCTTCCTTCCTTGGGTCTACCTGATCCGTTTGCCCTGCGGGCTCACTCCGCTCTCCTACCCTACCCCCAATTCTCACCCACCCCCAGTGGTCTTACTCTTATACTATCTAACCACACCCCTTCCCACTCCCACCAATTACATAGACCTTCACCATTTGCCAACTAGCTGCAATTCACTCCTTTCACTTACCACTCCCTATCTCACACACCACCTCTCTCTCTCCACACCTAGTATACCTCTGTGACTATAACAGAAACCTAACAACTTACCCATCCAAATGTATAAGCTACATACCCCAGCCCAGTTACAGAGGTTACTCATACTCACACTTCTACCACCTTTAACATTAGCCTACCTGCTAACCTTCTATGAACACCCATTATATCCACACCTTCACTACCCCAATAAGCTAACTACCTCTCCTTCTCTACCTATCTTCACTAACCATGTTAAAATAACATCTACACCCAGCTATCTGCTAGCAAAATATCATAGGACAGCCCACATTAGATATAACTTTCCCAATCCCATAAAATCCCTAAATCCATATAGCAAATTCCCAAATCCTAGACTACAAATACTACTCCTGTCTTTAAAATATGGAGACATTCACCCAAACCCAGGCCCAACAACTGCTACTACCACTCAATTCCTCAACCCCAGCCCTTCTACTATTCATTCCCTTACCAAACCACCAAACTCACTCTTATTAGCACACCTCAATATACGTAGCATAAATAACAAAGTTGCACAACTACATGCTCTCTTGGAAGTCTACTCCTTTGACATTCTTTATTTAACAGAAACTTGGTTAAAACTTGTAACTAAAGACAATTAAGTCATCCCACCCAGTTATAATATCTTACGACTTGACCAAGCAGCCAAAAAGGGTGGTGGGGTAGCTATCCTATTTAAATCTGGGTTACAGATTACTACCTATGACTATAAACCATCCCAAGACTTTCACGCCAAAATTCCTATTACCAAGCTTCAACTTAACACATTCCAATCCATTTATATTATCTGTATCTATCTTCCTCCTGGTAATAACATTGCCACCATAGAATATATCCTTTGGTGGTTATCTCAGAACTTACCCCAAGAAACCATAATCCTAGGTGATTTTAACATTGATTGGAAGAGCTGTAACAGTAGCCATCCTACCATCCATATTAACCTATTTGGTTTTATTCAAACCATTACCTCCCCCACCAGGATAAACATGCCTAATAATAAGGAAAGTACCTTAGATTGGATTCTCATAAATTACCATGCCCAAACATATGAAGTTGGAACCCTCCCTGATGATGTAAGTGATCATTCACTTACTTATATAATCAGGCTTGAAATCAATCTACCCATTGCAACCATTTTTAGGACTATCAGAACCAAGAAAAGCTTTAACCCCGATCTCTTCCAAAGAGAACTAAGAGCATGTAACTGATCTCCCTTAAAAAAACTCCCACTGGAGGAAGCTGTTAATCACTTTAATTTTAAATTCCTAACCATACTAGACCACCATGCACCAACCCACTCTATCAGAATAAGAACTAAATCTGCCCCATGGCTTTCAAAAGAAACCAAGCAAAAAAATCTATCTCAGAAATAAATACTGGAATAAATATCGTTTAACTAAAAATCCTGTAGACCAACAAAACTTCAGACAACTGAGAAATAACACTAAAAAAGCTATACTGTCTGACAAAAGAAACTACTACCTACAATTCCAGCAGACTCACCATAATAAACCACAAAAGTTCTGGGCAAGTATTAACCAATTACTACACCCAGGTCAATCCATCACATCAAACCCACAAGGCACAGACCAGGAGAATCCCAAGCAGACTGCTAATGCCTTTAATACCTATTTCACTGAGGCCATTCAAACTCTTGCCAGTCAGTTATATTCTCAGAACTTAACTTTATCCAACTCTAACACTATCCCACCCCCTCCATTTCTCTTTTAACCTGTCCCAACAACATATATTCTTACCCTTCTCCTAAAACTAAAACCATGCTCTCCTTCTGCAGACCAACTACCTGCTGAATATCTACAAATAGCAGCTAAATCTATTGCCTATCCCATTTCCATTCTCATCAATAAAACCATCACTGAAGGACACATCCCTAAAATCTGGAAAGTCTTTCATATTATCCCCCTTCATAAGGGTGGGAACTCTACTGAATTCTCCAATTACTGTCCCATAGCCCTACTTTCTCCCTTGGCAAAGATAATGGCAAAATGCATCCACAAACAATTGCTAGAACACCTAATCCAAAATAATTTGCTTTCCAGCTGTCATCATGGTTTCAGACCTTCCCACAGCACTACTACTACCCTCTTTTTCTTTACTGACTGTATTAACAAAAAAACGTAACCTCAGTATGCTTTCCTCTGCACTGTATATAGATCTGTCTAAGGCATTCGATATGGTAAATCACCAGATACTTATATATACATCCTCAAATCCCTGTCACTAGATGCACTAGCTATAAAATGGTTCCAGTCCTAGTTAGATAACAGATAACAGGTGGTACTTTGGCACAATACTCTATCTACCCACCTGCCCGTTAACCTTGGTGTCCCTCAAGGGTCCATATTAGGACCTCTCCTGTTTTCTATATTTATCAATGAACTTCACCTAGAAATCCCTCAAGCTACATGCATACAATACGCAGATGATTCCACACTTATATGCTCAGCCACATCAATATCTGAACTTCACTCCCTTACCCAAAAGGTGTTTAGCACTGTTGAACAATGGTTTACACAGCGCTGTCTCCTTCTGGACCCTAAAAAAACTAAGCTCCTCCCTTTTACCCCTACTCATAAGTCCCCCGCTATAGATTTCACAGTCACATCCAATAATGGTACTCTCATATCCCCAGATCCAACTACCAAACTACTAGGTATCATCATAGATAACAACCTTAACTTCGACACCCATATCAACAATACTATAAAAACTGTTAATAGAAAACTAGGCTCTCTCTACAGAATCAAACCCTTCCTCTCTCCTGCATCTAGAATAACTATTGCTTCCACCCATCTAATCTCTCCTCTATGCCTCACTCATATATACTAATTTATCTAAAAGCAACCTTAATAAAATGGAAAACTCCTACAATAACATAGCCAAATTTGCTACAGGCAACCCATTCAGAACCCACCACTGTTACAATCTAAAACAGCTAGGATGGCTTGAATTACAAAATCAGCTTAAATTCCACCAACTGACCATTGTAGATAAAACCCTTTACCAACCTATGAATACCCCTATACTATCTACCCTCATCATCCCCTACAGCAATCTGAAGACCTTACGATCGTCACGTAAACTTCTTGTCAATATTTGTAAATCAAACAACAGGGCTGGGGACTCTCTCTTTTCTAATAAAAATCCTGGAACTTTCTTCCCAGTGAACTTTCCTCACTTCCCTCTATATCACTTTTCAAAATCAAATTGAAACTTTACCTCAAAACACACTGGTTGTGCCCCTGTACTGAATGTGACTGATCAACTAGCTTTTCTTGCTAGGTTCAGCCTACCCTCCTCTTCTCAGTAATCAAGATCCTTTTCTTAAGAACAACAAACCTTCTCCTTTTAGATACTATTGCTTACATCTTCTTGAATTTCATTAATGTGAATACTTTTGTACTAATAAATTGTATATAATCAGCTGCCTTCTTTTTCATATATTATGTATTGAAACTGCATTTGTATTATACTACTTTTACCTGCATATTTTGCACTATGTTATGAACTTCTGACCTCTTTGATTATTCTCTCTAATGTACCTGCATTGTACATTGTTTACATTCATTTTGTATATATGATTTTGTTATTGTTTTCATCGGAGCTTATCTCCCCAGGCCTCTACTGAAAATGGACATATATCCAGTTAGACTAGCCCGGTCAACAAATGTAAAATAAAAAAATAAAATAAATAAATAAATAGTAGAATGACTCAGGTATTTGAAAGTGGAAAGGGCTGTCGCCAAGCTTAGGGGGCCTATTACAAGGAAGATAACTAGGGATCCTGTAGAAGTATTAGAAATATTTAGGAAATTCTATGAAAGTCTGTATAAAGCAGAGACATATGGAAATCAGGAAAAGGTACAAATAGAAATGTTTATGGAAGAATTAAATATGCCAAGGTTAGAGGTAGAGGAGGCTCAATTACTAACTGTTAGGATAGGACGAGTTGAGATAAAAAAGGGTGATGTATAACCAATCTACAGGAAATTCCCCTGGAATAGATGTTATTCCTGTGGAAGTGTGGAAGCTAGGAGGGAAAAATGATAAAGATCTGGAAGGTATTATTTAACAGTATTTTAAGAGGAGAAGTACCAACATCCTGGAAGAAAGTGGTGGTAGCTGTAATACCTAAAATGGGTAAAGAACCATCAAATCCAGCTTCATTCAAGCCCATTTCAATATTAACTATTATTATAAAGTGTTTGTGTGTAAAATGGCTAAAATAATGGCAAAAATGATGCCATTTGTGATAAATATCAATCAGTGTAGTTTTGTGGAGGAGAGGCAAACATTTGACAACATTAAGAGACCATTGATGATCCAGAGGGAAACAGTGTAAGAAAATGCCACTATTGTTTGTGCGACTTGATGCAGAGAAAGCATTTGACAGATTAAGCTGGGAATTTATAAGCATGGCAATGGAAGCATTTGCATTCCCTGATAAAATTATAAGGTTGATTAGGAGGATATAGGAGGGATCAGTGGTGAAAATTGAAGTGGGTGGGGTCTTCTTTGATCATTTTTGCTTGAGCAGAGGAACCAGGCAAGGGTGTCCTCTTTCCCCTTTGTTATTTGCATTATGTTTAGAACTGTTGGCAAAGAAATTAAGGGCCCTACTCAGAAATTCAAGGATATAATTGCTATGGTAGTCAAGAAAAGCTGGCTCTATTTACAGATTATATTTTATACCTGTCAGAATCAGAAAGGGACATTACAGTGTTGTGGAACATTTTGAGACAGTTTCATATCTTTTCTGGATACAAAAGTAATTAAGCTAAAACAAAGGCACTAGCGGTAAATTATGCACCTACACATGAACTGGTTCAACAATATCCATATTTATGAGGACATGATAAAATGAAGCATTTATGATTCTGGTGTAACAACTAAGGATATGTGGGAAGAAACTAAACAAAACTGAGGAAATGGAAGCTCTGTTATATGGCTATAGATAGTAAGATACAAGCATTTAAATGTTTTTAGTCCCTTTAGTCTTATACAGGGGTCAGGCATACTTTTATCAACCAGAGGGAGAAGTTGTGGAGAGCAAATAATAAGGAACTGAAGGATTTTATCTGGGAGGGGAAGATGTCAAGAGTCAAATGGGCTAAGCTGATTCTTCCAGTAGAACAAGGAGGATTGGGATTACTCCATTTGAAGGGGTATTTCAGAGCAACACAGTTCCGGCTCTTATACATAGCACAATTCAAAGGTAAAAGGGTTGATGATGAAATGGAGTGAAGCTCAAGAAACAAGTAGTGACTGGGATTTTGGATGCAGACCTTTAAGGAAAATAACAATAATTATACAGAATATTCTATTCATAAAGTAGAAGAAAGTATTCTAAGAACTAAGCCAAAATGGGAATGGGGAAAAGAGATTCAGCTGATAGGGATGATTGCAGTTAGGGATACAGACAATGGGCAAGATAGTGCTAGAATTTATTGGAGAAAACTGGCAAAGGAACCAAGGTATTGGGAGCAAATAACTAGAGAGGGAAAGGTAATAAAATAGGAAGACACCAATAATTTATCTGGACTGCAGGTTAGAAATTACCTTCCCTATTAAGGACTGATATCAGAGTACAGGCAAAGAGAAAGAAATAGGGGGTGCTAAATGAAAGATCAGCACTGGTACAGTTTTAGTAGAATCTAGAATAGAAGCTGCCACTAAAAATGAATAATTAGTAGAACATATAAAATATTGCATGATAACTATAAGAATCAATCAGAATAGGTTAGACGGGATTGGGGCGAGAGACTGGATAAACAATTCACAAAGAAACAATGGGGGATATATGTATATCTCCCAAACATGCATCAAAGTCTAGAATATTTAGCATCTTTGCTTGGAAGTGTTTACATCAGTATTTTTATTCCCCAAGTAGACTGCAAGGAATTTTTCCTCAGGTAGACAGCAAATGTTGGAGATGTGGTGGGGAAGAAAGAGGTGGCTGGGAAGATATTTTTTGGGAGTGTAATAAGTTGGCAGACTTTAAAGATTCTCTGTCAAAGATACTGGGTGAGTAAATTGACATAACTAAGGAATTTTGTTGAGTTATGATACAAAATTGAAATTGCCTAGACATAGAAAGGGCTTGTTGATCCTGATTATGGTGACTGACAAAAAAAGCTATTACTAGAAAATGGAAACAATGTCATAACCAACTTTACTAGAAGTAGTGAATATAGTAACAGAGATAAAACAACTGGAATTAGGATCTTCAGAAAAGAGTAGGAGCAAATTGCATAGAAGAAAATTGGAATTGTGGGAAAAAGCCATGCAGAGGAGGAATGAGGTTTAAAAGAAGGCAGGATATGAATGAGCTATGTAATGTTTGACTGACATTGACTGGATAGATTATAAGTGATGCATAAAGTTTGCAACTACAGTTGTGTCAACATGGTCTGTAATGTATAATGTTTGCAACTGCAATTGTGTCAATATGCTTTGTTTTCATTTATATAAATTTAAGATTGCCTATGTCATATTTGATAATTTAGTAAAGATGTTTCTTGTTTAAAAAATAGTAAAGAATGTTATTAGCAATATTATATATATAGGTGCAAAATCCAGAGTGTCATGGTACAAAATGGGAAGGATAGTGGGAATTTGGAGATACCATATTCATGTCTTTATATTGATGTTATTAAGTTAAAAATTATATACTTAGTGTAGTGTTGAGGTTATACTACAAAATGCAAGTCAGTGGTTCTGTCACATGGAATGGATTTACTAGAACATTCAAGTATTTATTTCTGGGTTTATCTAAGAGAAAAAAAAACTAAACCTCCTTATTTGTTGAAATGTGTTGTATTCTTACTGAATAGCTTGTAGCAACTACATTATTGATTGGAAAGGGGCCTTTATTGCCAACAGGATCTTTGAAGGGTGATATAATGTGAGAGGTTAAGAATGGTAATATAGAGTGTTAGGAAAATATGTATTAATGTGTGTATTAGCAATATGCTTAGTGCATTTAAAACTTGAAAAGGGTTAACACATTTATTCTATTTCATACTGCATAAATCTGTACAAACTGCAATTGCTTTCTAACCTTGTAGCTGTACCTTTCTGACCTTGTACTGTTAGCTAAAATCTTGCTTGTGCCTTGAAAATTTACTGAGAAGCAGGTGATTTCTGCTTGTGTTAGGAAAATAATAAATAGAACAATACTACTTGTATGAAACTTAGACAAGAAGTTCCGCTGTGCCATGAGAAAATACACAGCTGTAGAAGTTATAGATAATTAGTTCAAAGCTTGCTTGAAAATATGAACTGCAATCAGCATTTGCTTGTATCTGTATTAGAAGAGTACCTTGAAATGTAACACTGTACTGTAATGGTTGTAGTATTATAAATCAAGTTTTTTCAGGTCTCATTGACCCCTAGGGAGACCGTAGTCATTAATAACCTCCCGTACCTGTACCTCAACCATTACAGCACAAGATAAAATAGCATTGCACTTGTCTGTTCCACAAAAATAAACTTATGTGTTTTTATAAAAATAATACTGTTCAAGTGGGTTAGAGCAATTGCAATGTAACTGTTCCTTATAGATGTTACACTAAAGGTAACAAAGTAAATCTTTATTGTAATACAAACTATGATTAATTTCTTGGATTAATGCACAAAACACTTAATGAAGTAAAACATAATTCTGTTCTTTATAAACAGCTGTCTACAATTGATAAAAAAATGTTTCATGCAGGGTGAGTATATATTCATAGCAAGGTTACTACTAAAGTAGAGGACTGTTATTTTGTGTGTGGTAAAAAGGCATACAAATGGTTTCCTGAGAATTGGTCCGGCAGTTGTTTTTTGGGTTACCTGGTTCTGGCCATATGACACACTGCAGTTTTGCCTCATGGGAAAATTTGAAATGTCCGAGAGGTCATCAAAAATCCTATAAATCCAGTAAGACAAATCGATGCGCGTTGAAAAGACCATCACTCTCTAGGCAAAGGACTGACACACATGGGCTTGAGTAATAGCGTTATATTGTGGGCAGGCATATTACCAGCATATGGAGCAGTGAAATCAATCTGGGAGCTAAGAAAACTGTCAAAACTTCTCGAAGTAATGAGCAATGCAACTTTTTCTGCTCTCGAATTGGTGACTAATGAACTGAATGCTATGAAAACTGTAGTGCTCCAGAACCGCATAGCTCCCGACTTCACCCTAGCGGTGAAAGGTGGTATGTGCACTTTAATCCAAAAAAATTGCTGTTCGTATATTCCTGACCATAAACACGAAATAGACAATCATCTTGAGGTAATTCAGCAAGTGTCGGCCATGACCAAACCAGGCCCAAACCCACTGACGGACTTTTTCTAAAAATGGTTTGGGGGGGTGGAGTACCATCCTAATGAACATCCTGATTGCCATTTGTGTAGGTATGCTCCTACTGGGAGTATGTGTTTGTTGTGGTATCCCCTGCATGAAAAGACTGGTTAAAGACCTAATAAACATTTCAGTTTCTGAAACCTTATATCAAAGTACTGAGTTTAAAAAACTGTTAAAAGACTAAAAGTGCTTTCATAAGTTTAAACTAAATGACTCTCTTAACTGCAAATCCTGAGTAAAAGAGGTTAAGAAAAAAAAAACTGTTTATGCTTATTTTAAAAGTTGAATAAAAGTATTAATAGGGGGGAAATGTTAGAAAAATATGTATTAATGTGTGTATTAGCAATATGCTTAGTGCATTTAAAACTTGAAAAGGGTTAACACATTTATTCTATTTCATACTGCATAAATCTGTACAAACTGCAGTTGCTTTCTGACCTTGTACTGTTAGCTAAAATCTTGCTTGTGCCTTGAAAATTTACTGAGAAGCAGGTGATTTCTGCTTGCGTTAGGAAAATAATAAATAAAACAATACTACTTGTATGAAACTTAGACAAGAAGTTCCACTGTGCCATGAGAAAATACACAGCTGTAGAAGTTATAGATAATTAGTACAAAGCCTGCTTGAAAATATGAACTGCAATCAGCATTTGCCTGTATCTGTATTAGAAGAGTACCTTGAAATGTAACACTGTACAATAGACGCTTGTAAACGGATTAATGGTCACCAAGGCCAGGTTGTTTTTTTAAAAAGTTTCTCACAAATCTAGTCATGTCAACAGAAAATCTGAGTAACATCTGCTGTAAAACAATACTAAAAGTTGTGTATAATTACGTCAGCTTAGAAGGCCATGTAAAACAGTATAAAAATTATCATGCTTCCTGTTAGTAGTTAGACAAATCCTTGTATTTGCATGTTTTTGTCTCCTTGCTGCAAGTAAATTAAAGTGCCTGAACTGAACCTTACGTGTATTGGTCTTTGAAGTTTTTTCCTTTGACATAGAGCTTCAGAAGAACCTCAGTAATCTACTGTGAACAAAGTAAACGAGGGTTTGTTTGGATCGATTGAAACATTGCTAGTTAAAAGTTTGGTCTGAAGAGAACATAGATCATTTAATTTAAATATGTTGTGGCTATAGGTAAAGACTTGGTCATAATGGAGAGTTGAGATGACTTAAGGCAAAAATGAATCTCACTGATGCTTGAAACCAGAGGAGACATGTAGAAGATTAAAGGAGTCATCAACATATCCTGCAGATGGCCGAGAGATTTCAATGTGGATATAATTGCAAAGATGAGGGATTCTTGGAGCAGATTTCTAAACAACAAAATAGTTGAAGCAGTGTAGTTACAATATTTGCTGAATTAGACATGCAGCAAAAGCTAGAGCATTCAAAATCTTAACTTTTATTTATTTTACATTTGCTATCTGAGAAAGTCTGACTGGATACAGGTCCATTTTCAGTGAGGGCCCGGGGAGAAAAGCTCCAAATGTACAATAACAAGTGTAAATACAGTAAAATTATTACAGTGAGTTATCACAAAACTGAGATTTGTTTAATGATATGTACACACAGGTACATGTTTTTCTCACATAAACACAGCAAAGTTTGGAAGCAAGTAGCTGAGAAAGAAATAGTTAAAGATTTCATCTGAAAAAGTAAAACACATATATTAAAGGTGGTTATCATACATGGTGTAGTGTTAACTTTAAACCTTTCCAGTAGGTGGGTGATACACAGAATTTTAAACAGTTAGAGAGTCAGATTTTATTCCTGTGATGAAGTTATGTTTGAGTGGGGGTTAGTCAGGGTTTGTATAGGGACAAAGCCACTGCATTTTTATGTATTTCCTAAGGGATTTTTTTGAATTGGGATAAGGAGGGATCAGTGGTGAGTTCATCAGGAAGTAGGTTCCAGTTTTTACAAGCAAAGTTGGAGAATAGTGATTCATCAGCTGAATTGTTGGTTTTAACAGTTTGCATTAGCAATTTTTTGGAAGAGCGAAGGGATTTTAGGTTACTGTAGGGGTAATAATATTTTTCAGTATGGGTGTACTGTCTGGTTGGTAGAGGATTTTGTGAACAACTATTAGTTGGTTATATTGCAGTTGATGGGGTAGTTCAAGTCAGTCTAACGATTGAAAGTTAAGGTAGTGATGGGTTCTATAAGCTGAACCTGTGGCAAATCTGGCAATGTTATTGTAGCACCTAGTTAATTTCTTGAGGTTTGATTTGCTTAGGTTTATGAAGATTGGTGAGACATAAAGAAGGGTCGATAGCAGATGTGTACGGGCAATAACAGTTCTAGTAGATGGGGTTAGGAATGGTTTAATCCTGTATAAAGAGCATAATTTTTTATTAACTGTTTTAATAGTTTTGTCTATGTGAGCATCAAACTTGAAGTTGTTGTCGATGATCACTCCCAGTAGTTTAGTACTAGGTTCTGGGGAAATTATGGTACCATTGTTAGATATCATGGTGAGAGGTTGTGAGGAGACCTTGCAAGTAGGGAAGAAGAGTAATAGTTTGGTTTTATTTGGGTTTAATAGTAGTTGGCGACCAGTGAGCCAGTTCTCAACTTTGCTGAAAGTGATTTGGGACAAGGATTGTAAATCTGTGGGAGAGGTGGCAGAGCAGATTAGGGTTGAGTCATCTGCATACTGAACAAAAGTTGCATCAGGGATGACTTTGTACAGGTCATTAATGAATATGGAGAATAGGAGGGGCCCTAATATAGATCCCTGTGGGACTCCCAAGGGTGACTGGTAAAAGGAATGATAGGTTATTCTTCCATAGTACAGCTTGTTGTCTGTCACTTAGGTAAGAATGAAACTAGGTAATTGCTAGGTTATCTATGGAGAGTGATTTTAATGTGTTTAAGAGTAGCTGGTGATTTGCCATATCAAATGCCTTGGATAGGTCAAGGAAGAGGGCTGAGGAGAGCTTGTTGTCATTACGGTTTTGATTTATTGTATGGGAGGAGAGAAGGGCTGAGGTTGTACTATGGCAAGGTCTAAGTCCATGCTGGGAGGGGGCTAGGAGAGTGTTTTGATTCAGATAGGCAAGAAATTGCTTGTGGATACATTTTTTATTATTTTAGCCAAGGGAGACGAATTGGCTATAGGCCTATAATTTGAAAGTTCAGTGGAATCTCCCCCTTTATGAAGAGGAACAATGTGGGATATTTTCCAGATGTGGGGATGTAGGCTTCGTGGATAGTTCTATTGATTAAAATTGATATGGGGTATGCTATTTCATTAGCGCCTTTTTGGAGATAGTCTGCAGGTAGTAGGTCTGCAGAAAGGGTGGTGGGTTTCAGTTTTTTAAGTAGGGACTTAATAAAAGATGTTGGTACTGGATCAAGCTTAAAGGGGATCTTATTATCAGGTGTGGGGTTGGTGGTAATTGGGGTATAGGGAGATAGCTTACTGGCTAGGGAGTGCACAGTTTCTGTAAAGAAAGTGTTAAAGGTGTTAGCAGCTAGGAAATGTTTGGAAGTACTTCTGTACTCTGCTTTAGCTGCAGCACTTACTTCCTCCAGGATCCCTATGCTAACTGCCAGACTGTTACTTGTTAAATACTTCTACAGACACCCTAATGGTGAGCATCTCTGAAATGCAGCCAAAATAGGCATTTAGTCAAAGCCTTTTCCAAGTTTCCAGTAATACTCACTCTCCTTCTCATTGATAATCACTTGTTATATAGGTTCATAGGTGATTACTAGGCTAACAAACGCTAGGGGGAGTTTTTAAGCCTAGCCCTGCTTCCCAAATGTATCTGACAAGTTTTGAAACCCCTGCTTTATTTTAAAGTGGTATATGTAGGCTTGGGCATGGGTAATGAAGCATTTGTGTGATTTATATCTGCAAATTTTTTGAACTCGGGGCTGAGATTACTTTTCAGCAGTTTTGTTATTGCCTTCTTTGTAGCCAACTTTAATATGAACAGCAAACTTTCCTCATTTGAGATTAATTCAAGTATATTTTCAACTCCCTCAAAATCAACTTCCTATTTAATTCCAACGGCTGTGAAAACAGTCCTGAAGAGTGCATCTTAAAGTCTCAGAGACTAAGGTAATGTATGAAATATATGTTCCCAGGTATCTCTTACACCACACCCACATGGCAAACTGTCTAGGGCAGTGGTTCTCAACCTTTGTGAGGCCGGGGCACGGAAATTTCTTTTTTTGTTTTATAAGATGAGGGCCCGGTCCCTACAAATTTACTCATAAATACCTTTCCAAAGCAGGTGGTTTCAAATTATGAGCAAAACACTTATTACATACACATGCCAAATATTTATATATGCCTATATTAAGTGCCTAAGTTATTAAAGATACATGTATGAGTCTCTCAGTTCTAAACACTAGTTCCAATAGTAACTAACATTTTGAATGTAAAAGCGCAGCACTTTAATAGTTACTAATGAAGACATTGCTGCTAGCTAACAACTTTATTTGTAGATGGAACAATGAAATATAAAGTGCCTGTTGCCCTTGAAGAATAAATTGCTTATGTTACATTAAAAAATGATAAGCTGGTAATATTATAATAGGGAATGGATGGCAAACCGATAACAGGTTCATAGTTACTAGGTATCTCCTCCAAAGGAGGACATACTTAGGAGTGCAACATCCACCAACCACCCTCTTTAAAGTACAATACAGTACAGTAGCAGTAATCCATCTACATACATACTGTGGGAGTAGAACCCATAGCCTTCTGCGTCAAAAGCAAGTGTACTACCTGTTGTGCTACTAACAATGCTTTTAAATATTTTAGCACAGTAGTGATATCATTTGCTAAACAACTTTTGCACATTACAAACAGACTTATCATAAACAGCCCTAAACTTTTCCCTGAAGTTCTCAACTCCTCGTAAAATTCACTTGACACTTCACTATATCTCTCAACTTTGCAGCACAAGAAATCTGAAAAAAGTCAAAATTTATTGGTGGGGGGGCAAAGGTCCAAAACCAGGGATGCATTTTAAACATTGCTTGCACAATCTTAGAAATTTGCTAGAATAAAATGCTTTATGCTACCATACATTTCTTGAAAGATAGGAAGATTGAAGCATAAATGACTGTCATTATTTAGTGATATCAGTCCTCACTGATTTACCAGAAAACCACAAATTTTAACATACCCACACACGCACATACCAATGAAATCCACTTAATTAAATAGGCAGAAGCACGCCACTCCTGTTCCCCCCCGCTACACCACTGTCACGCAAACATCGCTTCTGATTGCTCTCTCACACACCCACTTTCTCATTCATACATGCATTCACTCACACGTCACTCTCACTTTCTTCCGATCTCTGCCTCTCTCTCTCTCTCTCTCTCACACACATGCACACACCCAGTCTCTCTCTCTCTCACTCTCTGACACTGTAGGCCAGTGTTTCTCAACTGCTCACAGCCCAGGATAATTGATGCCAGGGCCCGGTCTTTCTGCCTTCATTTGCATGCTGTTTGATCTTCAGCGAGTCACTTAATTAGACAGTGCTTTGGGGAATTGGGAATTTTTCACTGTGTTCCTTAATGGTCTCCTGGGTTGTATGCTTAGTAACTAGCTGTGAACCTACCTAAGGAATTAGACTGATCTCAAACAAAGAAGAGACTATAAGGGAGAATTTTAGTGTAAGAAGACTGGGAGAAGCGGGACCCTAAGACTTAAGCATATTGCAGATGGATATGAGTAGATTGGAAAGATACATTTCCCCTGAATATTGTTGGGTTTGAATGACATGTCACTTTCTGAGCATTATACCAACCAAATTTCAGACTGCATTGTTTTGAAATTAAGTTTGCTAGTTTTATTGACTAGTTGTTCTGAACTTTTAATTTCTATTTGCTGATTGTATTGTCAAGCTGTACTGTCTAAAATATTGTTAGTGAAAAAAATGACACACTGATGATAAAGACCAGTTAGCTGATGGTAATGTAAGTTCTTGGCTGCTACAGTACATCTCTTCTATCAGACTTGTTTAGTATGCCCTGCCTTTCTGGGGAGAGTGAGCCATGGCTTGATCTTGAACTTCATTCTGTTAAGATAAAATTGAAAAAAACTGATATGCAGTTGGACCTTGGTAAGAGGTATTTACAACAGAGAAGCCTTGTGCTTGCTACCAGTTTGAAACCTCAGGTAAAAAAAAGATAACGCTTTATCTAGAAAGATCTTAGCTGCAGCTAACCAACCAGCCATGCTCTTCTGGGTGCTGAATGGGCTTTGCTGCACAGCCTGCCTTATTATTTGGAAAGCTTTTTATTTCTTGAGTGTGACCAGGTGTCTCATTCTCTAATAATACTACTTCCGAGGTTGTACCACCTCAGGAAAAAATATATTCGCCTTTGTTTCAAGGTAGTGCAATCGGTGGTAATATATTCAGTAATTAAGGGCATCTTAGAGAAAAGTTACTCATAAAAAGGTACAGTCCCAGAGGTGCTACACTGCCACTCTGAGATGCAGTAAACTGATCACAGTATAATACCTGCAGTGATATCTGAGTTGGTAAACCACAATAAAATTACGTCTTGTACTGAAACCAGACAAAATCATTTAAACATGCAAAGATTCCATACCAAATCAAAGCATGGGAAGCTGAAAACAGTTGGTGGTTACATTACAAAAGAATGCTGTTATGAGATGTAGAAAGATAAAGGTAGAGAGAAATTATACTTGGGACAATCCTGGAAAACTAAAGAGAGTTTGAGAGTATAAGATTGTGAATATTATTGCAAATAAAGTCCTTACCC
Source organism: Protopterus annectens (assembly GCF_019279795.1). Lineage (NCBI taxonomy): Eukaryota > Metazoa > Chordata > Ceratodontiformes > Protopteridae > Protopterus > Protopterus annectens. Next base: position 752,167,365 of record NC_056728.1, on the reverse strand, counting down.
ATGAAAAACAATCCTTAGCAAGACTAGAAAGAAAAATGGCTGTTAAGTATCATATTAAACAGTTTTGCATTTTACAGTTTCCTTCTTTACTATTTTAATTGGGCCAACCTTTTTCAGTTGGGCTAGTCGTGGTGTTTGGTAGCAGAGTGTAATAACAATACTGTAAACAAGCTAATGGAAAACTGAGATAATACCAAAACAATTTGTTAAAAGCTTTTTAGTTATGAAATAGCTATAATACCAACAGAGACTTCACAGTCAGGGTTTGTATTCTTTTCTAAGAGCTACACTGATATTGGCTGTTAAGGTATCTAACAATGAGTACCATCCTGAGTGTAATAGACCATATTATGCTGAGAATAATTTAAATTTGGTTTGGGTTGCAGGATTTTAACCAAGATTGAAGATATGAATAAAAAAACAGCAAAAAGAAGGAAATGGCTGTGATGCACCTGCACTGCCCCAGTAATCAAGGAGCCTCAATCCTCACCATTGGCAAAAGTGGAGACTGTACACACTGGGAAGATGACAAGTAATGTGCAGTTTCCGTTAGGAGCACACAGAGATCACAGTTAGTCTGGGGCTGGTTTCTCCCTCTTTCTCCAGATCCCCAATAAGACTCGCTACAGACACAGCTGTAGGGTTGAGATCTCAGCTGAGTGGCCAAGTCATAACCTCCAGCACCTGTCCAACCAGTACTTCATGTCACTGCCCAAATAGCTGACACACACACACACACACACACACACACACACACACACACACACACACACACACACACACACACACACACACACACACACTTTGAGATTTTATTGATATACAAACACACAGACACACCTAGGAAAGGCTGGCACAGGTTTATTAGCTATGCCCCCTTCTGCCAAGACTGTAAGGTACTTCCGACTGCCACCAGCCAACTCTTTACCCACTACTTAAGGCCCTTAAAGGGTGTCCATTCCTACTGTGTAATGTTGCTATTATCCAAATTGTAGTCTGCCCAAGAGCAAGGTTATTTAGGAGTGGCCTGTACAGTGTTACCAAATAGATATGCAAGTACTCTAGAAGCTTAAATATGTCTCACAGATATCAGCCACAAAGATAGGTTTAAATATATTTAATAATAAATAATAAAAGAACAAAACAGTACTAAATGTGTATTCACAGTGACTTCAGAGTTCAAAATCACAGGAAGTATTTAAAACAACATTGCAGGACAGTCTCAGATAAATAAAGAAAACATCTAAGCTATACTTTACTATATTCCTATCTGAATCTAAAAGAGTTACTATGCCCTAAAAATTACTTACAGAGCAACACACAGGCAGAAGTGCAGAAGGTGGTGATGAGTGGATGTTTCCAGGTCAAAGACAAAATGCAAAATGAGCAGTCTCTCTCTGATAGAGTTCTTAAATTAATATCAAATATTACTGCTGGGTTAGCTTGGATGACATCATGTTGTGTCACCTGACTTAGTTCCCAAGCTAAACCCCTTTGTCAGAAACTAACAGAATTTAACATCTCTGTGTGAAAAGTACATTATCTCTCAGATGTTTGAAGACCCTGTATGTCATAAAACAATAAAACACTTCTGCATCTCAAACCTAGTAATTACTTCTCTTCTAAGACAATATAAAAGCTTCTAGCTCTAGACATTGTGTCTGCTGTTGAACTGAACTGAAAGATAACTTTTATAGCACAATCATAAAATAATTTAATTTCAACTTATTTTCTTGAAGTTTTGCAAGTTAACCCTCTGTGTTCTAGTTTCTACTGTTAAAACATATACATTTACACAATTACAATAGTTTATATTCATTTCTATTCTAAGCCAGCAGGGCATGCTGTGTTTACATTTTAGCTCAGTACTTTACACCTTTGCGCACACTTCTGTATGAATCATATCAATATTCACAAATGACAGAATTATTTACAAAATTCCAGATAGCTGGGCTGGCAGTATTCCCTTTTGTGACAATGGTATAAAATGGTTGATATTTAATAATAACTTCCTATGTGGTACTAGAGAAAGTAAAGTACAGTAAATTAGTTCAAGCCATTTCTGGAGGAATATGTATATACACTGGCATAATGGAAAAACAAGTGAAGTCAATTTGGGGCTCATATGTTACATCGTTAAACATGTTAAAATAAATTACTAAAGCATATTCAGTTGCATTTGATGAAAGTACACATGCATCAGGCAGTGCAGAGGGTATAGTATACTTCAGAGTAGTATTCTAACTGAAGAAGTGCTAGCTTTGATACCTCTGAAATGTACACACCTGGATGTAGTATATTTCAAGCCATGGAAGATTACACTAAAAAAAAAAAAAAGAGTTAAATTGTCATGGGACAAGCTCATTGTCCCTGGTTCTAATGTTGCTTGACTAAGATGCTCTAAAGACATTGGTGTTGTTGGATTACTGAAAACAAAACTGAAAGTATTAATATACAAGGAAACTTAATCAGTATCTACTGCACTTTGTATCTGGAAACCTTGTGCAGTAAAAGTCTACAGATGAAAGAAGTTATAAATTTAGTTATTGAATTTGTTAATTTTATACATGCACAACAGTTGAATCACAAGCTGTTCATGCCTTTCCTATCAAGTCTGTACAAAGAATATGGAGAATTTCTACATCACACTGATATTTTGTTCCTGAAAGAGACTGATTCTGTAATAAAAACAAGAAATAAACAAAAAATGACAAACAGGGGAGTTGCTGAGTTTGAATATTCCACACTGTATCCTGTATGATTGCCCTGTGGCTCCCCTTCCTGTCTTCTCAGTGTGAGGACTAGGCACATTCATACCCCAGGCAGGGTGGAAGCCATGTGGCCCATTCATTCTCTGACAGGAGCAAGAGCCTGTCAACCCATTTGTCTCCTCAGGGGCAAGAATGCAGTGTTAGGGAGTGGGTCTGATTATGGACATATGGACAGTGAGCCTGCCTGCCATCCATTGCCCAGATGTGACTTTTGTGCTTGCCTGCTGATGGGACTTATGCGTGGCTGCTACCACCTATGCTACTACTAATCAATGGAGCTATCCTTGAGGCAGACCTGGTCATCTCGGCCTGCAAGAGAACTAGCTTTAGCTGCCCCTTCCCAAGATAGGCATGATCATCCTTCCAACCCTTCTTCAGCAAATACTTGGGGCTTTATCCTGCTATGCTGGGGGTGGGGGCTCAGATTCTGCTTTTGTTTACAAATTTAGATATTACTGAGCACTTGAATGCACACAACTACAAGGTTTGATTTCAAAGAAGGTGATAACACAGATTTATGACAATGTAAACATGTTCAAAATCAGTCTTACTTTGTGGGATAAATTGCTGAATGCTGGTTGTTCAATGATGATTCTATTGTATGTTTTCTGATTTACATGATTAATGTACATATTTAGGTGTGATTTTATTTTGCATGTATAAATTGTATATTTATTTATTTGTTTAACATTTATTTACTGGGAAAGTCCAACTTGGAACTAAGCCAATTTTCAGCAGAGAAACTCCAGACGCATGTGTTTGTAACATGGGAAGAAACCGGCGTACACGGAAGAAACCCCACACAAATGCAGGGAGGACATGCAGACTCTGCACAGAAGACTCCCCAGTCGAGAATCAAACTGGAGAACCTCTTGCTGTGAGGTGACATATAATTTTATTTTTGCATATATAAATTACATGTTTATAGTCTCTTTCCACTAAAAAAAAAAAAAAAACTTTTTCTAAGCTTATTTCCTGCCTTTCCTGTGGGTAGTCTAGCCTGGATATAGATTTACTGTGTCAAGGACTATTTGTAGGCTTCTAGGCTCCCAAGCCTTTCTGTGTTGGAGGGAAGCCTTCTAGCTTAATTTTGTTTCTTAGAACTAGCCAGTTTTTTGTTTCAGCACTTGTTCAGAACTTATTGTAAGCACTAAATAAGCTACAAATTACTACATCACTCAACTTTCCTCACTGTCTAGAGTACTGTCTAGTACTGTCTAGTACTTAACAAATAAGCACCTATCCAGGCATGTCTAAGGGTCAGCCCCCGGTGTTTTCGCCTGTCTACCTGATGAATCTGGGCATCTTGAGGCAATGCAGTAATTGCCTCATGTACACAGACAACACTCTCCTCCTACCACCCAACACTACAATCTGTGAGATGCACTTATATAGCCAAACTGGAAGCAAAGCTCTCTTCACCCAAGACTGGACTAGACAGTCAAGAGGAGAAGGTAAACACTTGCACCACACCACACTCAGCACATAGTCCCTCAAAACCTACACCACCAAAACACACACATAGAAACACAAAATACACACACATACATTCGTGGAGGCTCTCAGTAAAAACCTGCCCAAGCAACAGGGACGTCCAAAGCAGAAACACAAGCAACCTCCACCCCCCAACACAACCCAAATGACACATAGCTCACAAACTCAGTGTGCCACTCAACCACAGCCCATAAGGTATAACAACGTGCCCAACACTCTAGTCACACTGATGTTCCACTCACCAGGCTAAACAAGGAGAAAGTTACTGTCAGCTGCCTGTTGGGTGCCAGGATCTGCCACATAACGCATGCACTCAGGTCACTCCACAACAAGTACAAATATGACTCTGTCATTGTTCATGTTGGTGTGACTGACCTGAGACATACCTCCTTGGACTACATGAAAAGGGACATGGAGGAGCTGTCTGATCTTGTAGCCCAGGCAGGTATAACCCTAGCCCTGAGTAGCATCCTGCCATCACCCAGAATGATACCACAGTATAAGGACAAAATGATTGACTTCAACAATTGGCTTAAGCTTCTGGTGTCATTCTAAGGGGATCCAGTATCTGTTTGCCTGGGATGACTTGATCGACAAGCCATGATGCTTTGCCAGAGATGGCCTGCACCTGTCGCCCCTGGGATTCCGGATACTGGCTAAGGCTCTAGCCACCCCTATATTGCCTTTTTTAGGCAAAGTTCAAATGACAAATTCACCACCCTAACAGGTACAGGCAAGAAGAATCTGAGGTTATTGCTACTCAATGCTAGAAGTCTAAACCTCAAAATGCACCCTCTCGAGGCACTCCTTAAAATGGAGAACATCGACATCTGTGCAGTGACAGAGACCTGGTTCAAAGCTCCAGAGAGTACCCCTGCATTACCAGGCTATAATTCATACCACACCTTTCGGCCGCCTAACCTGGACCGAAACACTAAAGGCGGAGGCATGTCCATATTCATTAAGGATATCCACACCTCCAGGCTAGTTGCTCAGCATAATGCATCCGAGATTATCAAACTGCAACTAACTCTGGGCAAGACCGCAATCCAAATTGTAGCTTGCTACAGATCCCCCACCATGTCCCAGGATTCCCACTCCTCATTTCTTAATACACTGGAAAATATTAGGGTACAACCTAACACCCTAATAATGGGCGATATCAACTACCCTACCATTAACTGGGAAAACTACTCATGTACAAACTCTTGTGTTCAACGTTTTCTGAAATTCATAAATTCCAATGCCTTGGATCAACTTATCCACACCTCCACCAGGGTCAGCAATATCCTAGACCTGGTTATTACCAACATGGGCAGCCGGTGCTCCACACCAGAGGTCAATTCCTCGTTGGTCAGATCCGACCATAAGCTAATCACTCTAGACATCCACATCCCTCCCCCACCCCCCATTAGGGAAAGGACAGTAAAAAATTTCTCCAAAGCCAGCTTCACGCTTCTTAAGACAGAAGTGGCAAACTTCACGACACCCGTGCTGACGGACAATAGAGGTATGACTTCTGAATCCTACACAAATGCACTTTATAAGCACTTACATGAGTGCATGGATCATGCAATCCCTAACAGAACCAAGATGCTATCCTCCAAAAAAAGGAAGCCAGTCTGGTGGTCCCCTGCCATAAACAAACTCTACAACAGAAGAAAGAAACTGTTGCAAAAAAGAGTAAAATCCCATGATTGGAGAAACTCCCTGGTCAGCTTCAGGAAGAAGCTGAGATCCCTCATAAAATCCTCCAAAGCTAGTTATGAAAACAAAATCGGCACTGACTCTAAAGACAACCACAGAGCATTCTATAGCTATGTCAAGAATCTCAATGGCAACACTCAGATCTGCTTTGAGTTACAGCACAATGGCACTAAATATACAGAACCAACGGATATTGCCAACATCCTGGCAGATAGGTTCAGTGCTAACTTTACCCCTCTGTCATCCCCTAAAGGGCCCATCTCTATACCAGAAGAATGCAAATTCCTGTAATCAGGACTGCACAGGTAAAAACACACAATTCAAAGCCAAGAACACAGCATCCATGGGACCTGATGACATCCCAGGCTGTGTTCTATATGAACTACAGAATGAACTGGCACCCCACCTAAGTACCATGTTCAATCATAGCCTCACCTCAGGCTATGTGCCCACTGAATGGCGCACAGCGACAGTTATCCCACTCCACAAAGGGGGAGCCACCACAGACCCCGGAAACTACTGCCCCATTAGCCTAACGAGCCTGGTCTGCAAGGCTATGGCGCGTATCATCGTGGAACTTATAAACAATGACATTGATAATCTCCAAACTCAGGACCCCACCCAGTTTGGGTTTGTAAAAGGCCGATCATGTCTCCTAAACCTGATAGACTTCTTTGAAGCAGTCACCAAAGCCGTAGATTAGGGTAAGGTGGTTCACACAGCATATCTAGATCTCGCCAAGGCTTTTGACACCATCCCCCACTCTGGAATTATAGATAAACTCACTAAACTAGGTATAAATCCCTATGTCACAAGATGGGTTGCCAACTGGCTTACTGACAGAACCCACACTGTGAAAGTAGCAGACTCCAAATCCAGCTTCAGACCAGTGACAAGTGGAGTACCACAGGGTTCAGTCCTGGGTCCTCTCCTGTTTTGTTTCTACTTCTCTGAAGTACAGGCCAACACAGAAGGTCTTTGGCTAACGAAGTTCGCAGATGACTGCAAACTAGGAGCCATAATCAAAACTCCAAAAGATGTGGACTTCCTACAAAAGGGACTTGATGAGACAGATGCCTGGTGTCAAAGCCATGGCCTCAAGCTCAATGCCAAAAAGTGCATTGTCATTTGGTAAAAACTCAGTACCCATGAACTACCACATAGGTGGTATTCTACTTAACACCGGAAGTGTGATAAGAAACCTTGGGACACATGTGGACAGTAATCTCTCCTTTGATAATCACATTGCCACAGTAGTCAGGAAATCCTTCTATGTGGCACACCTCATCACAAAAGGTTTCTCATCCAGGAAAAAAGAGGTCATTGTTCCCCTGTACTCGTCACTCATTAGACCCATTATAGAGTACAATGCCCCTTTTGATATGTACCTCACAAGACATCTACAACAACTGGAAAGGCCACAGAAATACCTCACAAAGAGGATTACCAGCCTCAAAGAGATGCCCTATGCAGACCGTCTCAAAAAACTGCAGCTTTACTCCGTTGCATATCACCTACTCAGAGGCGATCTCTGCCTAACACACAAAGCTATGTCAAACCCAGAGCTTTTAGACATGCTCCACTTAAAGAAATCCCAATCCCTACGAGCTACACGCTCTAGGGACCTAAACCTCATCACCACAATAAACAGAACATGCTGGAGGGATAGATTCCTGTCCCAGAGACTTCCCATACTCTGGAACAAACTACCTATCTATATCAAACAAAGCTCCTCATTAGCACTCTTCAAGAAAAATCTTGATGATTGGATGGGAGATAGGAAATTCACCCCAGGGATCACTTCTGTGGCTCTGCTCAACAGTGGCACAGGAAGATAATTTTCTTGGGTGGTGAAAGCCAGGGTACCTTTGGCTAGGCTTATATAGGCCTTAGGGCCAATAGCCTAGTACCTACCTATGAACCTATGAACCTATAATAATGTAGCACTACTCTTTTCAATAAGTACCATGGAATCTTTCACATCCACCTGATTTGCCACAGATTAGGGCAATGGTATCTCAGATTAGCATCTCATTTGAAGGATGGCATACTCAAGAGTGCAGCAATAACTACTTTGAACATTCAGAAAGTTTTTTTCTTTGTTTCTGGGTTTTTTTGCTGTGGTACTGTTTTTTTCTTTGTTTCTCGAGTTTTTGTTGTGGTACGTTTTTATCAGCCATGTTAGTCTGTTTTTTTCTTTTTTTCTGGAGACATTCAGGAAGTATACCAGTTTCTTATAAATATTAATTTAAAGTGTATTGGTCATGTTTGGAAGCACCTTTGTTTTACAATAACTTTCATTCCTCATTATGCTACTCATGATAAAATTGGAAGTAATTTTGCAAAAAATATAATTTATAGTGAGCTGTTTGATTTTTTAGATTCACTGTTACTTAGCTTTTCTCTATAACCATAACCACAAAATAATGTCATGGCAGGTATTGAGCAATAATTTAATACAGCTGCAAAACATTATGAATAAACAAACACACATTACCTCTATAGAGAAGTTGCTTATTATTTACATTATGGTCTCTCTAATACATTATCATGTGCTAATTTTCAGTCTGAGGTGTTCCATCTGCAAGAACTACTTGATAACCTGTCTTTTGAGGAAGTAAGAAACCATTTCTGTTGCATTTAACTTGGAAGTACAATAGTTTATATATTAATTTAGATAGTGAGGCATTATGGGTTCAGTAGTTCATGATGTCATGGGAAGGATTTTCAGCTCTGAGAATTTTTTTCAGGGAGCCATCCTTATCAGGAAAATAAAATGTAAAAACAACACAATTTTTGCGTACCAAACTATAAATTGGTATTGTATATGGTAAGTAGGTTATAGCTTTCTCCAAATATTTATTTATACTTGCTTCGGAACATGAACAAGATGCTTTAAAGTTAATAAAATTGACTTATAACGGCAAGTGCCCCTCATCTAAGTGTGCTAGTCCTCATGCTTCCATGATAGTCATTTTAGTTTCTCACACTTATTTTTAAAAGAAAGTTCAATTTATATTAGCTACAAAAATAACTCATAACATTGTATAGCTATAATTATTAATCAGCTATTGTTCGAAATATGGCTACTTGGGCAGTGATTTATTTTTGGTTTCAAGCTGTATACCTTTTTAGGTTGATTTAGAATACAGCTCGTGTGAAACCTTTTATACTTTGGAATTGTAGTTATGATTAAACAAACTTAGTTGCTTAAAGCAAATCCTGGAATACAGATACAACATAATTTATAAGCATTATTGCTTGACTTCCGTTTTGTGATAAAGGATATACTTCTTCATGTTAAAAACTATATGTGCTGTTACCTAATATCTACTTCACAATGGAGAAATGACAACATATTTCTTCCTGTGCAAGCATTGTAGCTGCTTCTGTTTTTGTTTATCACCAGAATTATTTCTCACAGTCATAAGTTTTTGTTATTTGTGCACCCTTTTTCTGCAGCTTATCTTTCTGTTTCCTCCTTGGGCCCTGTGCCTACTTTTCTATGCATGGCCTCCCTCCTCTATGCAGTTTTATTTGGCCTCTGATATTCACCTAGATTCCTGTTAAGTCACTGGACTGCTGTCTTCCTGTTTTCTTCTGGCATCTGCATCAGCATTTCATGCGTCCTCTTTCTAGGGTTTTTTCCACCATCTACAGTCTCTTTGAAATATACACATCTTACCCTTTGTATTTGCCTTTTAGTAGTTCTCCCTTGTGAACTACACTCTTGCTGTTTCTTTTTGTTTAGGCTGAACTGCTACCACTCCAACAATAGTGCCAACCTCAGTAACCTAAACAGTTTAGTGTGTTTTTTGTGGTAACTGTCCTTGTGGGGAGCCATTAGTCTGCTTATAGAGTGTTCTTGTCACTACACTGTTAAGTAAATTCCTGAAGATCGAATGGTACAAATTAATACTAGACCCAAATTTTCCTATAAGGACAAAAGAAAACATATATAAACAATGCAGGTGCACAACAAATTAATACCATTCAACTATTTATTTACTTTTTTACATAATATGTCTGTTGTATGAAGTTAATAATTTCTGCTAGCCTTCTCTCCTTCCTTTGATCGATTTTTAGGTATTGAATAGTACATGTCAACATTTGCCATTGGCAAATGTTTGAGTGCTGGCACACTGTCAGATTTTTATTTCATGCCGCTTCATAAAATACCTCTCAGGGCATGTTCACCCACAGACAGCCCCCACCATGACCCAGCCATGATAGCTACTTATGTGTGCACTTCGGACATCTGCTTATGACAAAAATGATGACCATATCATGAATTTCAACTTTGTTCTATGCAAAGAGGTCACACTTTAAAGTATTCCAAGTTGCTTCACACAAATCACATTAACCCTGCTCAGCCAAAATAATGAGTAAACAGCAGCAGTTAGGATTTTTTATCAACAGACATCTTCAGCAATTACAGGTAATTTAGTTATGCAGTGTACATCAATTCTCAGATGTCTGACTCATATTTTTAAAAACAAAATGCTATCTCATCTCATTTGTGTAAGAATCAACAACAAGGGCAAAAATATTGGGGGAAATAAAGGCCCAACATCAGAGAATAATTTTTAATATTACTCTAACATTCTTAAAGTGAATTGTCACACTTTCCTTAGCAAATGTAATGGGAGCAATCTACTTACATGTATCATGTCATACTTTACAGTATTTGTGGCAACTAGCGTGCTCTTTTAAAATTTAATTTAATTCTCAAGCATCACCTCTTGAAAAAGTTCTTGAAGCTTAAAACGCCTAACGTGACATCATAGAAGAATGTACCAACAATCCCTAACTACCTACATTACTCTTAACCTAATGTATAGCGCTGCAGAACTCACTTCTTTAACTGCCAGCTCCTCTGGGCCCATTAGCAGTCCCATTATTCTTAACACTCCAAGAACCTTGTTTCACACTGAGCATGTTGCAGTAGGACCCTTCCTAGTAGTTATTATTACCAACAACCCCTGGAACATACCTTAATTGCAGCTCTATCCAATTTCTTTCCTGATTGTTTTTCCTTTTCGCACTGGGTGTGCGATTTGGTTCTAAGCTGCTCCATTCACGCTCACTATGCTCAGGCTCACTCCACTCCCCTACCCTACCCCCACTCCCACCCACCACCATTTCAGTTAGATTTATATTCACCTTAGGACCTCCCCGTTGTTATCTCCTATCCAATCACAGCCCACCACATGCCCTTCCATTCTAAGCTACAGATTCCATTGGCTATTCCTAACAACTCCAGTTACACACTGCTTCCTTCTCCACCCTCTGTTTTTTTTACACTTCCTTTATCACTCCCCATACAATAACCTACGCACTCTGCAACACTTTTACTTACTACAACACTATGTCACATAGATAGACTCTAATACCCCTCACCCTCTTGTTACCCTTAACCTTCCTACTACAACTTACCCCACTTCAACATATAGACTTCTACCAAAGACCCACCTCCACAACCCTCCACTCATGATTTGCCTTCAGTACCTTCCATGACAACCTCTACCCGACAGATAGCATTCTCTGCTTTAAACCAAAACTACTCCCCCCAAATTGTAAATTCAACTCACACCATCCTACTCACCTATACCGTAGCCTAAGAAAAAAGTAGAACTCTCTACTCTCCTACATAAGCTCTCCAAACTGACCTTATGCAGAGATATCCATCCTAATCCTGGTCCCCCCACTTCATCTCCTAACCCATACTGCTCCCTCAAATCCTTAAATTTAACAACAATTAACCTACAAAGTATTTGTAACAAAGTCCATGAATTCCACGCCTGGGTAGCACATAACAAACCTGACATTATCGCTGCTACAGAAACCTGGCTAAAACCATACATGAAAAACTGTGAATTCCTTCCCCCTGGTTTTGCATGTCTATGCTTAGATAGGCCCCACAAAAAAGTGGTGGAGTAGCTCTGATCTATCCCAACACCTTCAATATAGTTTCATACAACTTATCTATACCCAACTTCTGCATTGCTGAACTCTTAATAACCTTCCTAAAAATAAACAAATGCAGAAATTTCTGTATCATTGTCCTGTACATTCCCCCTAGCAACAATATTCCCATATTAGAAATATCCAAGCTTGGACATCCAACAATATAACCACAGAAACTATAATTCTTGGGGATGTTAATATTAATTGGTTAGACTTCTCACAGCAACACTCCCTGTCTACCATAAACCTATTCAACTACAGCCAGCTAATCACTGAAATTACTAGACCCAACAAAAATGGTAACTGTGGAACAATCTTAGATTGGATCATGGTCTCTGACCCTAACAAAATCTCCACCACAGGAACTCTCCCAAACAGTATCACCGAACACTTACCTGCCTTTATTATATGAAACACCTCTGCACCATTAAACAAGCATCTATATAAGAATGTTAGAAACCTATCCAACTTCTACCCTTCATTCTTTAACAATACTCTAAACAGCATTGACTGGGCTCCTGTAAAAACACTTCCCATAGACAGATCAGTTGAATTTTTTAACTGTACATTCCTAAATATCTTAAACAGGTTAGTAACCCCCCCAAATAAAATGAGTAAAACCTAAACACACCCCATGGCTCACTAGAACTACTAAACTGAATATGGCCACCAGAGACAAAGCTTGGAAGCTTTGGAATAAACACAAAAATAACTCTGACCTTATAACTTATAAACAATTTTGCAACCAGGTAAAGTGCCTAGTTATTAAGGACAAAAAAGAATACTACCACACTTTACAAAATGAACACAAACAAAATCCAAAGCAGTTCTGGAGCTCAGTAAACAACCTTTTCACCCAGGATCTAACAGTAACCCCTGTCCCAATACAGAAAAAACTCCCAATGAAGTAGCCACCCTCTTCAACACATATTTCCTAAATCCCATAACTAACCTCACCGCCAACTTCCCTCATAATCATCCAAATCCATTGACCAGACTACTAATGCCCCCCCCACTTACATAACTTCTCTCTTGCACCTATCCCTACTGCCACAGTAAATAAACTACTTCTGAAATTAAAGCCATATACCAATGCCCCTGGCGACTTGCCCCCAGAATTCCTTCAGGTAGCAGCAAACTCCTTAGCATACCCTGCCAGCCTACTTCTGAATAGGTCCATTCAAGAGTCCTATGTTCCCACCATTTGGAAAAAAGCTTTCATCCTTCCACTGCACAAAGAAGGAAACAACACTGATATCTCCAACTTTCGACCCATTACCATTCTATCCCCTATCTCAAAGATCCTTGAAAAATGTATCCACACCCAATTCCTTAACTATCTACAAGACAATAACCTACTATCAGTAACTCAGCATGGCTTCAGACCCAGACATAGCACTACTACAGCTCTAATAGCCTTCTGCGACTCTGTAAATTGAGCATGGGATACCGGGAAGCTTGTCTCCTCTCTATTTCTAGACCTTTCCAAAGCCTTTGATACTATATCTCACCCTCTTCTCCTTAGAAAACACACCAACTTAGGAATATCCCCTTCCACCTTTGTCTGGTTTTCCAACTACCTTACAGGCAGAAAAGCTACAAAATGGCTACAGCCTCTCTCTCTCTCTCTCTCTCTCTCTCCATTCCTCAATACTACTACTGCTGTTCTCCAAGGATCCATCCTAGGGCCTCTGTTATTCAGCATTTTCATTAATGACTTCCACTCTACTCTCTCTCAAGGCACAGTCATCCAGTGCACAGATGACTCTACTATCATTTGCAGTGCCAACTCTTCACCTGAACTCCTGAAACTTACCCAGTCAGCTCTCACCTCCACTGAAATATGGATGACTAACAACCACTTTGCCCTAAACCCTAAAAAAACAAAACTTATGCTATTCACCCCAAGAAGACCTCTACTATAAATAAAGAATTTTTCTCCATATTCTCTCAAGATAACACTACTGTTGAGGTTGTCACACATACTAAGCTTTTAGTAGTCAGCATAGATGAACACTTATCCTTCGACTTGCATATTTACAACAATATTAAAAAAGCTCACCAAAAATTGGGCATGCTATACCGCCAAAAAACATTCCTCAAGTTCTCCTTAAAACTATCACTTGCCTCCTCCTTCCTGCTCCCATCTCTCCTCTATGGCTCTCCTCTGTTTACTAACATACAGGCCAGTCTAAAATCCAAGTTCAATTCTTGCTGTAACAAAATTGCAAAATTTGTCACTAACAGAAATAATTCATCCCACCACTGTGCCTCTTTTCGCATACTAAACTGACTAGAACTTCTCCATCATCTTACATATATACAACTAACAGCAGCCCATAAACTAATATTCAACCCTGACAGCTGCCCCATCCTTTCCTCTTAATTTAAACCCTATCATTCCAACAGACCCCTCTGCTCTGAGAATCAAATGTTTTTGCAGATTAATAAACCTAACCTTTCCCCTGGCCAAATGCTCCACTCCTTCTCCACTGCTATATTATGAAACTCTCTCCGACCATCTCTAAGATCCACTAGCAGTGAATCTCTCTTCAAAAAATCCGTAAAACAACATCTGTCCACACAGTGGCTATGCTCATGTGCCAGTTCCTCACACTCTATAACTTGACTTTCTGTCTCGCCCACTACCACCTCCACTTTACTCCTTCTCCATCCTACCTACCTCCTCAATCCTACCTATCTCCTAATTATTAGTCCTTTGCTGCAATTACATATACTGGTAGAATCAGTAGAGTATCTTATTTATAACTGTATTGCCTCATTGCCTTATTTATTTTGTTAAAAACTAATTTAATTGTCAGCTCTTGTTGTATTTGCTAGATGTGTTGTTGTTTGCATAAATCATTATGGAGATTTTCTCCCCAGGCCTCCACTGAAAATGGGCACTTTTTGGCCCAGTGGACCATCCCGGTAAACAAATGCAAGTAAATAAATAAATAAATAATAAATATGGTGATTTTGATTATCCAGAATGTTTTGCAGGTTTTTGTAAATTATTGCCAATACCTAACTTGACATCATTTTGTGAGTATGGTTGTAAGGAACATTGGATCAACAGTAAAACTAAAACGTAAACAAGTAATTATTATCTTTGTTTTGTTTTCAAACCATTTGCTGCTTTAACATCAGGAGTATATCCAGAAATAAAATTGATATAAAATGCAGATGTATGAGAAGGGTAACAATACACTTTTAGACAGTTGTTAGAAAACAGATTTGAATAATATGCTTTTTCTAAAGATATTTAGTCAGAAACTCAAATGACTGCTATTATTTAGCTACAACAATCTTCTACACTTTATAAAACTACAAATTTTATGATTAAAAAATCAAGAACATGAGATATACTCAGGGACAGAATCAGGGACAGTTGGCAGTTACTGTATCTGTTATATAACTCCGTGCACTGGCCATGAGATCTGGTTGCCTGCAATTTAAAAAATAAAAATACCTCACACTCTAGCTGTCTGCAACTGCTCTTGTCCACAGCGACTATCACATTTCCTTAATTCTTGAATAGTCATAGGCTTGCCATAGAAAACTCACAAATTGATAGGCCAGATGCACTACACCTGTCAATCATTTAGAGAGGCTTTCTATTCCTTAAAGTACTGCCAAGGAATAGAAAGTCAGCACATCCTTCATAGAGCATTATTCAACTTGGGGTGCCTTTCTGACTTTTATTTATTTATTTTTAAAGTACCCATTTGTAAGATGGACTCTGTCTCTTTTCCTTCACACCCACTCACTTACTGAACAGTTACTAACATGCACATGATATTGTAGACACTGACTTGTAGCATTTCACCCATTTATAAAGTGGACTCTTGTCTCTTTTCCTTCACACCCAGTCACTTACTGAACAGTTACTAACATGCACATGATATTGTAGACACTGACTTGTAGCATTTCAGCAGTAGTTTGCCTCAGGAGTTGAGAACATGGCTGCTGGAGTAAGAAGCTGTATTTACTGGACTGTGGCTTAGGAGATTCGGAAAATCTACCCTTGAGTGATTATGCAATATAATTGCTGAGAGAGAGATTGGCTCCCATAATGAATTTGTAATGATGTATTATTGATGTTATGCTGTTGGTATGGTAATTGCTAGCTGACCACATACTACTTTTTGCATATGCAGTATATCTATTAACGTAATTAAAGTACAGAATATCCCAGTATTCTAATTCTTTCAATTAAGCATATGTGCGGTGTGTCAGGCACCTATTCTGAGCCTTGTTAATTATCAGCACTTAAATTAAATTTAAACTTTGATTTTTATATATATTGTATTAAAAAATGCATCAAACTTTCAGCTATTGCAAAGTCAATATTCAAGTCATGTTAATAGCAGTGGTGTCTCATGCATTGATTATGTCCAAAAAACTATTTTAAGTTAGTCATATGGTTGTTAGCCCTTCTGTCTTGGCTTTATTTATGAAAATTAAATTAAAGTAACTCAAGTGTCAGCCTACTAGCATTGTGGCAAGATTTCCATCTTTCGCACTGTTTGCCTCATGCTTGTAAATGACCCAGGCTCTTTAAATTCATCACTGTGGAATTCAGTGAAGATCTGTAAGAGTTCTTTGCACATGAGAGGGCTGAGTATCATTCAGTGACTGACCTCTGCTGGAGTTGTTTGGTAATGACACACAATGTATTCTGGCAGTGACAAAATACTTGGTACAATAACCTATTTGAAAAGATAGCTCAACAGATATTAAAAGGCTGCCATGCCTGTTTCTTACTCAAGACTGATTCCAGGATTTTTTGGGGTACAGTGAGGGAATGATGAGCACTCATGACTTGGAGGAGCTGACCCCCATGAAATAACGGAGTGTATTTTGAATGCTAAGAAAATGGAAAGAGAAAGATAATACAAAACTGGAAGGGTATAAACTGCAGATAACAGCTGCAGGGATATTGAGATTTGTATAATATGGCACACATATGTTTATAGCAAGATGAGTAGTCCAGATTAAAGAAAGTGTCCAGATACTTTGCAAAACTGTAGCCAGGCATCCCCTATGAACACCACATCAAATACTTTTTAAAAATAATTTCTTTAATAAATTTTTTGCAGCGAGATGCACTAGAACTAATAACTAATTCTTGACATATTAACATCGTATAAATTTTTATCAAAATTTTTTCCAGAATAACTGGTTTAATTAAGCCTATCATTAAATTATTTTTTTTTCTGAAAAATTGTGTCCTGTGACAGATTTCATTAAAGGTGATCAAGGAACATTTGAACAAGATCTAACTGCCAAACTGAAGTAATTGAAATCACATTTTGCTGTAGAGAGGATGTGACACTGTTAGTCCTCATTGGATAGCTGTGTGTTTGAAAGTGCAATATGTTTGTATTGGGGTTTTCTCTTTTCCCTGCTGTATGACTATGGAGTTATATATATATATTGAAGATGGAGGAGGACCCTCACACACACACACACACACACACACACACACACACACACACACACACACACACACACACACACACACACACACACACACCAAAAAGGCTTATTTACTTATTGTTGAAGTTTGTACGTAGGTTTTAGAGGAACTGACCACTCGATTTTTTAAGCTGGAGCAGTGTTTTTTATCTATTAATTGACAAAATATACAGTCATTCATAGGGAGAATGTATAATCATGCACCATCTGTGGTGGGAGGGCAAAATTCTTGGAAGTTTGAAAAATTCTGGCTATGCCCTTCAGATAATGGTTAGGAAGCATTCTCTTGACTAATTCATCACCATATGCACTGCTAAAACGTATGCGTATCATTACATTGAGTGCAAGTCTTGACAGTTTAATAGGCAGCCATGATTAGCAAAGGCTTAAAAATAAAGAGACAAGAGTGACCGTGTATTATCTTGTAGTGTGCGTGCCCCATGTATCACCAGAATTCCACAGTGAAGTGATCATTCCTAACTGTAGTATTCTTTGGTGCTAGAATGCTTCAATGCACATAACTCTGCAGGAGTTAGGACAGAAAGGACTGACGCAGCAGGAATATTTTGTCTTGTTGTCAGCCTTACATTGTCACTTACCTTCCTGCTCCTTGAGCCAATTTTGTGACTCATGCAGACAAGCAAAGCTTTTAAGCAACATCCCTGCATGTGCAGGAAGCATACTCTTTGCTTTTCCATATTTCAAAGCTTGAGTTAATAAGGAACTTCCGATTGCGGAGTTGAGTAGATATGATGAATATGTGCATGATCTCAAATCACAAAATTATAACAAACCGTCAAGTTGATGGAAAGGAAATATTTTTTTTTCTTCATGGACTATAATTTACTGTATTATATTACTAAACGGTGATGTAATGACTGTTTATAGCTGATTTATATTTACAAACAAACAGTTGCTGATATTAATGTTTTCTGGATGGAAAATAAATGAATAATAATCTTATTTGTTAACCAGTT
This sequence comes from Protopterus annectens, assembly GCF_019279795.1. Classification (NCBI taxonomy): domain Eukaryota; kingdom Metazoa; phylum Chordata; order Ceratodontiformes; family Protopteridae; genus Protopterus; species Protopterus annectens. The sequence goes on along the minus strand of NC_056728.1, from coordinate 752,148,968 downwards.
AGGCCCACTGGACACACAGTCCCTTTTCAGGGACAACTTGGGAGCAATGTTTGATCAAGTGACCTGCACAAGGGCATACACAAGGCAAATAAGAGCTGAGGGGAAATCAAACACTGTAGCACAAGAGCTAAAACTTGCACCTTTAACCTCTGTAACAACTGACAGATGAATTTACCTGTCAGTATTTAAAAGAAAAACAAACAAAAATATTTTGGTTAGTAGTAATAGACTGTTAGTTCCTACATTCCAGCTATGGAAATATTTTACCAAGTGCTTGCATAGTGAAGAAAAAAAAAACACTTGAATGTATTTCATAGTTCAGAGGTTCATAGGTGATTACTAGGCTAACGACTACAAGGGCCTTTTTAAGCCTAGCCATGCATCCCAAATATCTGACAAGTTCTGATAGCCTTGGTAAGTGTAAGCATGGGCCCAGGAGATGAACCATTTACAGGTTACCTGTGTCCATTAGAAACATAGGTGCCAAACCAGGGATTAATTTCCGGTTTCCCATCCAGTTGTCCAAGTTGCACTTGAATTGGGTTAGGGAGGAAATCTGCTTCACATGGATGGGGAGCCTGTTCCATTGTAAGTCACCTTGGGAACTGTGCAGACTTCCCATGAAAAGTAGTTAAGTAGTTAAAGCAGTAAAGCTAACTAAAGTGTTCCTAAATAACATTTACCATATGCACTGTAACAAGAGGAAAATACTGAGCAGTGTGACAAACCATTTATAGAATTTCCTTTGCTAAAAATGGATATAAAATGTATAACTAGAAAAACAGAAATGGAGGAAGGTCAGAAATAAGTCAATGAGACTGCTAACAGTTTGGATCTATTTGTAGCTCTAAATTCTCCCATACATGAAGTTAGGTATACCCTATAAATAGTCACTGGACATTTCAAAGATTTCTAGCCAAATAATCACAAGGGAGGCAACAAACCTCAATACAGCAGTGGTCCTGTACACTCAAGAGGCAATGGTGGTGGTGATAGTGTAGGGGATGTTTTTTTTAAATAGAACTCATTTCTAAAGGACTCATATGTCCCCTTATCTACAGGACCTTATTATAAGAGGATATATGACATACAATAATGGGGTGAATGAGAGCATTTAGTTTTATGCCCTTTGTCTGCATCCATTTTGTACATGATGTTGTTTACCCATTCCAATAATACCTTATGGATTAGTGAATGGAAATATATGGGTGGTAGTTATGGATTTATTTCTCAAATCTGTTTATTTGCAGTGATTACAGCTGTATGCCTGCTGCTGCATTAATATTCATTAATACTTCTGAAACGCATACCTCCTAAATCTGCATTGTAACTTTATTGTGCTAACAGCAACCACTCAGTCACCCTATATAAGCAAATAAAAGAGCACAAGGCAGATAGACTACTTTCATAGTCTGGTAATATATTATAAGCAAGTAAATAAAACAGAAAGAGGCTGATAAACTACTTTCATACTCTGGTAATATTAAGTAAATAACCCAGCATGAGGCAGATAAACGACTTTCATAATCTGGTAATATATTTTGGTGTTTGCCTAGGCTTGGAAAGAATCCACCACAGTCATTCCCATTTTCTTACATTCTAAGCTCTATTTGCTCATAACTTTGGGCAGAATTTGCCAAAGGAGTATGAAAGTGCCTCTCTTCACTGTCACGTATGACTTGTACAAGGTCTAATTTCCTTGTAAAAATTATATCTAATACATTTTTTACTGGCTATATTTGTGATTACAGTTGTTTCTACAGCAAGCTGCAGATACAAATTTTACATCTGACCCTAAGGATTCATTTGTACTAAGTAGCACTCACACATTTCATAGGTATCTACTAACAAGGAAAGAATCTGGTATGTTGTCTGGAGCCATACAAATAGTATTTTGTAGTTTTGGAGAGGGCCTCTCAGACTTGTTCAGAGGTAAACATAGGAGGTGGTGCTGAGTGGATGTTATGAAAGGGAAAACTGGGAGGTGGAAGAGGGGAGAAGCATGAGCTAAACTTTCCTGCTAGTATATTTGTGATTTCCTCATTTGTAGAGTGGTAGGTGCAGTTGGATCTAAGATCAGGGCACTGCTGAGTATTGTTTCTAAGATACCTGACACAGTTAAAGAATGCTTTGTTGTATGCTGTAGCGACATTTAATTCATATTTTGCCTTGCAAGTTTTGATCCTTTGCCTTATTTCTGTATTGTATTGAAGTCACTTTCAGAGCATGTGTGTGCGTGTGTGTGTGTGTGTGTGTGTGTGTGTGTGTGTGTGTGTGTGTGTGTGTGTGTGTGTGTGTGTGTGTGTGTGTGTGTGTGTGTGTGTGTGTGTGTGTGTGTGTTTGGGGGGTTGCATTAGGCCAGCATTTTTTCTTTTGCGTTTATTTATACTTAGTGCTCATTTTAAGCCTGACATTCTATTTGTGACAGAAGAGGGCAGATGACTATATGTCAGAATTTTAAGTTTGAATAGAAATCAGTGGTATAAGCTGCAGCTTTCTTAACTATCCAGATTTTTGCACAGTGTCCAGATTTGTACTTCATATTTTTGATCTGTTCTTTATAAAATATGTGGTATTCTGGCAAATCACCAAGGATTGAAGTCACTAAATAATGACGCACATTTGGGTTTCAGACTTTATATACTTTAGAAAATGCATGTTGACAGAAAATATATTATTCTAGCAACGTTTTAAGTTAATAAGAAAAATATTTTAAATCTGTCCCTATTTTTGGGCCTTTGTCCCCCCATTATTGTCCAGATTTCTTACACTAAAAGGTTGAGAGATGTGCTGCTCAGATAGTTGTAGGAAATTAGCATATGAGAAGCCCAGGTAGACAGTAGAATTTAAGTACATCTGTAGTGTTCTTAAGAAAAATATTACAATATCTTGGCCGGACTAAACCTATGATGGGGTAATAGTATGCATGGAGTATACTAGAGCTATATTATTAAGAACCAGACTAAGTGATTTGTACCTTTACTAGGGAGCTTACTATCTATTTAGGAAAACACGTGCTGTTGTAGTCCAGATATTTTTGTACATTTCCCTTGTTTGTGTGTATGTTTAATAATTTTTTTATTTATTTTTTTTAAATAATGCGCACAGAGTCTGTATAACATGTATGCATTTTTGTTAAATCATGTCTACTAGCGCAGTTTCCTATAGTCATACACTATATTTTTATCCTGCTTTGTTTTACTTCAGTTTAGAAAAAAAATGCATGTACGTTATTTGATATACACTTCTTCTGCACTATAGACTGTTGTATATTGTATACTTATTGCCCTAAAAGGGTGTACTATTCCTACCTGTTGTTTAAAAAAAGAAAATGTTTGACTGTATGACAGAAACATCCCTGTAGTGCATGCAATACTGCAATTATGCTCCAAAAATGGGAAAAGTCAAGCTTGGTAAGCACCTTTTTGACATCAGAATAGATACTTTTCTCTGCCATGTTTACACAATGTGGCAGAATGAAGTGTCTAACAGCTTTTAAAGCTTTTGTTCTTCAGAGAGACACTTTATTCCTGCCTGCTGTCTGTTTGGCAGTGCTAAGTGTTTTATCAGCTCTCAGAGGCTTTAAAAGATGATAAAATACTTCATACTCCTAGACTTTTCTTCCTTTAACTGGTAGTACACGAAGCAGGAAAAGCTCCATTAACTACAAAGACTTATGATCGGGTCTCACTGATCATAATTCTTGTGCAATGTAAACATGGATAACAAGATTTGCTTCTCCAGTTTTGTTCACAAGTTGAATTTTTTTGCATCCATGATTCAAACACATAATAAGTTTGTTATGATTAGAAACAAGATCATAATCCTCTGTACTCAGAGCATTAATTTATTTCTGATAAAAACCTTCTAAACACACATTTTATTTTCTCTCTGTACTAGGAACTAGACAGTCAAAGGTATCTTACACTGCAGTGAAGACTTCCAAAATGTAAAACTGATATGGCTTTTTCAGCCTTTCATCATCATAATCGTTGTGTAAAAGAGAGATTGCAGTGAGTTTTCTTTTGAACTCAGTTGTAGAGGGCACAGTAATGAAGACTATTGGACCATGGTAGTATGTTCGTGTGCTGCTTAGAATGATGTAGGTGTAACATAGTTTGACAGCTGCACAATGCTGCTGTAGCATTCTAAAGTATTTTAACAGATAAAAAAATCACTAGCTGCCACTATCTGCAGCGTACACCTTAAAAGTTCTTGCCACCCTCGTCGGTCACTTAATACTGCTTACCTCCTAATCCAAGCATAAAACTAACAAATATTTTTCAACTGGCTTTTTTGTAGAATGTCCCTGATTTTTGCATCATATTTTTACCTTACCTCTGGCATCTATCTGTTTATTTATTTATTTGATACATTGGTAAGGATTACAGTCAGTCAGTAAAGCCACACATTCAAGTTTCATACTGATTATCTTTCAGAAAATGGACCTCAACGCAAATCCATTCTTCTATTTACATTGTAGCATCCATGATTCAGCCTCATATTTTAGCCTTGTCCATTTTTTACTTTTGGTAAATTACTGAAGATTGCAGTCAGTCACCAATGACAAAGCATTAGAGTTTCATACACATTATTATTCAGAAACTGCATGGTGCTGCGGTAGCGTTGTCGCCTCACAGTAAGACGCTGTCCGGTTCGACTCTCAGTTAGAGTGTCTTCTGCGTGGCGACATGCGTACCTTCATTGAAGGTTGTGCATCAGGGCTGGCAACTCGGTAAGTAAAAATCAACTGCCAATCATTAGCGGACCGGAGTTCCGCTGTGGCGACCCCTAACCAGGAAAAGCCGAAAGTCGCAACAACATTATTCAGAAAATGCATGTTGTCGCAAAACATGTTCTATTACCTTTGGGGGTGAGTGGCTTCATAAATGTTTGATAATATTCTTACAGGGGATGGAGAACTTAGCTGTGAGTCACTCGTAATGCATTTACCTGAAACAGATATTTAGTTATGAGTGCATGAAGTGATGTTTATTGTTCTACAGCCTGGCACTTGTTTAAGAAATATGAATTTCACATCAAATACATGTTATTAAATATACTCCAGGGTCATGCTATAAAGCTTATCCAGTAAGTTCACATAAGTTCTACTATAGCAAACAAACGGACTGAGCATCCTGTACTGTGTTACTTGGTAAACATTTAAAGCATCTGCCACACAGAAAAACAGTGCAATTGCTGTTATTACTCAATGATGAATCATGCCTTTCTCTTACAATAAAGATGTAATTCCTTCCTGATTCCTTTAAGTTTCCATATGGCCATCCATACAGTTAGTTGCCTTTAAAGGCAAGAGAGAAAATTTTGATTACATCATTTCCATATCTACTTTTTTGTACAAGTCTTTTAACTTGGATTTGGCTGTAAGGTAAAAAAACTGAAGTGCTAACTTCGAAGAGGGAAATATAATACAAAGTAGATCATAAACAAACATTAGAAAATAGTCCCTTTCATGAGATCTATATACAGCTGGATTTTTATCCCTAAATAATAATGGCATCTTCCAATATATTCTGCATGATTATTGAAGAGATGCTGAACATTTTGATTCTTGCTACACAGAAGAAATTTGATTAAAGGTTAGTTCTAAGAATGAGGCCTACTATGATGACTTGATGAACAGCAAGTTGCAAGTTTTACAAAGGCCTATTTAAGCATACATCTGTTCTTGACAATATTAAACACCATTATAAAGTGAAATCCTACATTAGTTATGCTCATAATGGTAGGATCTCAGTTAGTCTGGTGTCACAGAAAACAATATTTTGGGCCATGTAATGTACTTGGCTCTGATAAGCTATATTTAATATATGCATTTCTCTCTCACAGACTCTCGAGACAGGGAAAGTAAACATTAGATTTCAAGCAAATAAGATATGTTTTATCAAGTATGTAACCAAACATTTGTTTATTTTAACCTTTCTGACATTTACTTTGTTACACATATTTGTGATTCCTCTCTTATAAAAGTGATCTGTTTTCAATTTTTAGGTCTTTAAACCACTGGCTTTAATTATGTTTCTGATGTACATTTCTATGCTATATTGTTGTTCTGTTGCATGTTTGTGATTTAACAAAACTCATCTGTGTTCATTGTTTGTCTCCAAAGACAGATTGTTGATGTCCTTCTGTGATCACAGAGTATTTCAGTATTTATAAGTCAATGAAAAGCTGCTGGTAAGCTGGCTCTGAGACATAGGAACATGGAGCCCTGGCTCTCATTAGTATGATTCTGCTGCTGAGGGAGCCAGCCAATGGGGGAGGAATGAAGAAACATTGTCTGCACACCTCTATCTGAGGCATGGAAAGGAGGCATGCCTTGGTGACACATCTCCTGGCAGTGACTCTCTGCTGTAGGCTGGGGACCTTATGGGAGCTAGTGACTTACAAGGGAGAATGGGTCTGCTTTAGGAGTTATCTCATGTAAGCAAGCTACATACATCCATCATAGTTCCACCCAATGAGTGTTTACCGAGTTATGGGTAAGAAAAAATGGTTGGAAAGTAGAACACCCCTGAAGGCTGCCTAGATGATTGCCTCACAGTAACATAGCTCTTACCCTGTATGTGAAATGACTGGACATCATCTCTGGCTCTTGTACCATTCAGGAAAAAGTGTGAGAAAATAGGTTTCCCTATAAAATTAGTTTACTACAGGTATAATCAATTTGTGTTTTATGCATAAAAATCACTACGCGGTTTGTCAAGACATTCTTAAGATATTTAGCTACTTAAAGTATAAATCAGATACTATATGAACTGTTATTAAAAATGACGTATTTACCCTTCTGTATACTCAACAATGAAAGTCTGTCATGCATCCTTGGGTACCCATGAATATTCAGAATATTCTGTTGTTTGGCACCTTTTGCAAGTAAAATATATTATCCATGTCAGTGCCTAAGGAGAGTGGTTAGGCTTTCATATAAAAATATCCTGTCATTGCTGGAATGCCAACATGTGCACCAAACTCCCTGATGTTTGCCTGGAGAATGGTCTCTCTAGATGGCTGTCATCCTAGGAGTCTGAGGGAAGGCTCTTCAGTCCTAGGGGATGAATGAGCTTGGGTACAGCAGGAGACAGTCTGATGGGCAACAGGCAAAGGGGGAAGAAGTACATTGAAAAAAATGTATTGGCCAGGAATGTAAATTAAATGGAGCAAGTTATGCTGTATGCAGTGCCAAAGCCATAGGAATGGTGGGATGAAAGGGATGGCTGCCCAGGGCGCAAGCTGTTAAGACGCACAGACAGAACTGTAGAAGAGGTGCTACTTGGTCCCTGCAAGCAGTATTGGTAATCATTTAAGCAGATGAACAAAGTGGAAAAGAGCTGTCACTTAGAAATGTAATTGCTCTTTGCTTATCCTGAAAAGTTTTTTGGTCCTCAGATCTACAATGCAAGCCATAACAACAATCCAGAGGAAAAGGAGATAGTATATCTGGTACTAGGTCAGCCATTGAATTTAGTACCTCCAGATTTATTCTTCTTCATTGAAGCCATTTATCTCATATTGGTACATTATTGTTCCAAGTTCAATGGGCGGCCGAGCTGGTGCAGCAGTTAGCATTGCCACCTCACAGCAAGAGGCTCTCTGGTTTGAACCTTGGCTGGGGTGCCTTCTGTGCGGAGTCTGCATGTCCTCCCTGTGGTTGCGTGGGTTTCCTCCAGGTGCTCCAGTTTCCTCCCACAACCCAAAGACATGCTGTAGGTGGATTGGATACTCTAAATTGTCCATAGGCGTGAGTGTGTGTGCGTGTGTGTGTGCCTTCTGTGGAAGGTTGGGGACCAGGCTGGCAACTCGACACCGTAAAAAAACTTCACTGCCAATCATGAGCGGACAGGTGATCTGCGGTGGTGACCCCTAACCGGGAAAAGCCGAAAGAAGATTGTTCCAAGTTCAATGAAATGTTCAAACTGACAGGCACAACAAGTGCAGTGTAATAAAGGAGTTAAAGACTCTGTCTTGATGTTGCCATATCTGGCAGTGGTCCAGAATTCAAAAATCAGGAATACAAATGACTTGTGCAGGACTATACAGACATACAACATCTAGTCCATGCTTGGAGAGAATTATCTGAACAGTGATAAATGTCACAACAAAGTGCAATAGCAAAAGCTATGAAGATTGTCATCAGTCAATATTGGAATACAAGAATACTCCACTGAAGCAGTATCTTTCTCAGTTGTTAATTGCTGGGAGGTTGAAAACCAAATTACCTTCTTTGGCTATATTACTGATGTCTGAAAGTTAAAGATTTACAGGTTGTAGCTAGCAAATAAATTAAAAAAAACTATGTAAAATTTCGCAGCTTGACGCTAACACAGTTAGTAAAGCAACTGAACAAAGATATGCTATTCATGGAAAAGATGGAAAGCGGTATAGAAGGAATCGCAGATATTTATATAATACAAGAAGAGGAGTAACAAAAAGTGACCCAGTCAGTAAAGTAACAATAAAACAGAGGCTTGGGAACTGTCATAGTGTGAGAGAGAGAGAGAGAGAGAGAGAGAGAGAGAGAGAGAGAGTAAGACTGAGACTCATCAGGTCATGTCTACCATTGAAACTGAAGTACAGCAAGAAGTGTTCCAAAAGCAAGGTCAGAAGTCTGATATAAATAGCTCAGTTAAGTATTCTAGGCATGGAAAGCAAATGAAGAAACTGGATAGATATATAGACTATTTCAATGTTAAAAACTATTCTAAGAACATTAAAGTTACATTAATTTAAAATGTCTTTGAAAACAGAACATGATAATTTTAAGTAGGCCACAACACGCTTAGAATAGAATAAAAGTCAATTTTGTATGATCAGTGTACAGTAAAATAATGCATGTTATTTCATATACTTCATTTAATATAATTTTATAATTAAGAATGGTAATGTGAATTATGGGGTGTATTTAGATTTTTAAATGAGAATCATATTGATTCACCAATCGCAATCAGTCTAACTGCCATTAATGTTAATCCAACTCCCTGAAAGCTACTTTCTGTGATAAGGAAAGACATTTGAGTGTTTTACAATGGGAGGGATCTTCCCTCTACCCCCATGTGGATCGAAGACCCCTCACACCTCACAATGTATATATACTAACTCTGTGGTTGCACACTAGTGGGGAAAAGGGTAACCTCAATGATGTTTTAAAGAGGCTGACAGCAGTGTGGATCCATTTTAACAACAGTCAGACTGATTGCTATCAGTGAATCCACTGACTCCTCTTTAAGTGCTAAAGAGCTAGCAACAAGAAATTGCTTGTTGTATGGCACAAATGCTTTCTAGAGAGTTCCATCTGAATATAAACCTTATAGAGGCATAACCACATCTTTAGCATTTCTGTGCTATTTATTTGCCATCTAAATATCACAGTCACCGTGAGGTGTTCCTGTGGACATATGAGGTGAGAGGAAACATCATTTACATATGTGATGTTATGCTTACAAACCAGAGCTCATTCTTAAAGAAAAGGGAAGACATTCAAAACTTAAACCCCAGATTATTCCAAAAGTGGGGAGTAGGGTGATAAGTAATGCTGGCTAATTTTGACTGAATAAAAACTTTGGCTATTGTAAGGACAGGGCCAGATTGTGTAAACTGAGGTGAAATAGATGTATTAAAATAAATTAAAATAAGTTGTATTAAGAAGTATCAATAATTTTTGATAGGTTCACATAGATAACATTTTCTGCTAACAAAGATACAGGGTAAGAGTTTAAAACAATGAAAAACATTGGCAGTGGCATATTTGGTATATAATGGTCAGATTGGTACTTAATATTAAAAATCAAGTAAATATGAGGGAATCTATAGACCATGCACCCCAGTGAAATGAATAACTAGCTGCCATGGAAATATTTAATCTTGTATAATTTGGTTATTTGTCATTTATTGTCTGCCATGTATCCTGCTTACTTTGCAGTTATCAAATAACATCAGTTGTGTTGTATTAATTGTTTAACTGTTTTGTGTGTTTGTGTGTGTGTGTTGCACAGGTACACATGAGTCTGCATGTCTATGTGTATATCTGCAGATATTATGTGGTGTGATGCAGTATAATATATCTTGCACTATAAATTTAGTTGATGAGGATGGGCCATGAAGTCAGTTCTCTGACTTTAGTACAAGATATTTAATTTTACATGTATCACACAAAACAAACCCCAGCATATTCAACGTATTAATTTTTTTAAAAGCATTTTTCATTGACTAGCGTTGGCAGTGTTAATCACCTATATTTCTACTTACTGGGGCTTTGGTTAGTTTGAGTTGGCTTTTATATGTGGGCTGTCATATGGATAGTTTTCTCTTCTAGTTCTAATGTGCTTTTAATGTTTTTGTATATCCAATTAATTTTTTGATATATTTTAGAAGTGCAGTTTTGATTATCTTATGCTTGTTAGCTTCATAGTTTAGTTACAGTTTTAGTTAGTTTAGATAGAACTGGGTCTGTTTTGCTGGTATTGCATTTTTTTCGGTTGATTGTTTGTGGTCATATTTTATTTCAGCTTTTATTTAATTATTTGAATTTTTCATGAGTTTATGAATATATTCTATTTCCAATGGCTGATTTAGGTGGAATGTAGTGATTTTTTGTGTTTAGGAAGTTAAATTTTTTTGCATTGATGCAACTAATGCTGTTTGTGTTTTACATTTACATTTTTCTTTAAAAGCAAATGCAGATTTGTGTTTCGGGAGTTTGTTTTAGGTGGTCAGGAGTGTTTTGGTGTTGCCTTTATGTTTATATGTTCAATGTATGAACTTGCATTTTCGTTCTGTGTGTGTAACATAAATATTGTATGTCTAGGGAATTTTTAGTTGGATAGGTGATGTGCCAAGGATACAGATAAACATTTGATAACTCACCATGAGTGTAATGAAAGAAATATTTATGCAGTACAACATATACATGCTTTTATCATGCCCATTATCTGGGGTCAGCTATTAGGATAAATATGTATATATATATATATATATATATATATATATATATATATATATATATATATATATTTAATATGCATTATCTGTCAGTACAGCAAAACCCTCTACGGTGATGCAATGTTGCAGAGCTTCTCCTGAGGATGTGCATTCATGAAGGAGGATGTTCACACTCACTCTCTGCATGGTGATAGGAAGGGCTTACACCTCACTTCACCCAGGGTCTGTATTTATTTATATGTATATCCTGCTCAAGTATGTGTACATCTTACCTTTGAAGGTGTTATTTTGGTTGAGGTGCTAGGTGAGAAAGACTGACATTTGTACTTTTATCATGTGATTGTGTGCTGTTGTGTTAAAGAGAGAACTCTATTAGACTATTTTATCATTTTATCAAACACCACAAACATCACTGGCTCATACTCAAACGACATCTGAAAAAAGTGTGCAGCCAGCATCTTCTGACAACAAGATTTTATTCATCCACATGCTGGTACCTCAGCTTCTAGCCTTCTCAGGAGTTTATGCAAAAGATTATGAAAAAATGTCAGTTATACACAAAATATCCGCTATCAATTAGCCATTTGGCCAATAGCCGATCATAAAAATACAGAATGAACCCTCTTTTGGGTCCCTTAGAGAATTGTGTACTGTATTCGATTATAAATAAAGTATTTTTGTTCCTAATAAATACTTCAAACCCCTCATCTGAGCATAGAAAATAATATAGCAAATGTGAAATGGTTAAAACAAATCTCAGGTTCAGCAGTTAAATGCAAGACTAATGCTGTTGTTTCTTTGTGTTTTATGTGTCATAATATGTTTTGAATATATACCTTAGGTTTGATTTAGACCTACGTATACATAATTTTTGCAATTCCATGTATTACATATATTACATTTTCACTTGAACATGTAATAGATTTCCTAACACATTACCACTGTTGATGTATTTATTATAAGGTATTTATCATTCCATACATAAGCATAGAGTGAGTTTCTGTTTCTTCTAATTGCTCTGCATTGACATTATTTTCTCTGAAACAAACCTTTGAATTAGTATAGCTTTGATTCTTATTTTCCTTTGATGTGAAACAAAAAATAATTTATACACAAATCTGTCCAGGGAAAGACCTTTCAGCAATATCTTTCACTTATTATTTGGAGCATTTTATGTACCACCGGATACATTTTCAAAACAAAATATACAGGGCCACCTATCAGTCTTAATCTGCTTTCATCAGTTCCTCCAGATAAGAACCGCCTGGACTCTTATTGTGTAGTAAAATAATGTGCATTTTCGTTGAGTTTCTTTTAGTTGTAAGCTATTCCTTGAATGGTAATGACCTCATCAGACATGCCTGGTGGTTCCTCTCTCCATACAAGATATTACCTATCATTGTTGACTTACCGAGTATTCGTTTGGGAAATTAATGGAGTGGCTAGATATTTAACATTTAAAGTTCATACCAAACCAATTAGAATCCATGCTCATACCAGTGCACTAAAACCTTCTTGTAAGAAGGAACAACGTGCACAATCATGGCTGTTCCTGTTACTGTGACAACCTACCATCAGAATAAACAGATATGCACCGAAGAGAACTAAATTCCTTCTGACAACCCTGCTATTATTTGCTTATTGCTTCAGCTCAATCGTTATGTTATCATAAAGTCTAACTACATGTATAGTTATCCACTGGTAGGTTTCCTTCCATGCTACCCTCTCACCTTTCCTTGATAGGTCATTGTATCTGTTATACTGGAGAACAGTTTTACCACCAGTGGACTCCCAATATTCTCAACTGCCCTAGCAGCTCTTTCTGAAGGTATACGTATTGTGGAAAGTATTGCTGTACTTGAACAGTTTCCTAAGTTTTTTATAAACTAGGCATGAAAGTGGAAGAAAGATGCAGGGAAGATGCTGTTTTACATGGTAATATTCTTGCTGTATTTTACCATCATTTTACCAGTTTACACATAATGATTCAAAATGTTTTTGCCCCTGTTACCTAATCTTCAGTAGATTGCTTAATAATTTGTGATGCGTCATATGAGATAAAACATATTAAAAGTAGTTCTGAAATAACTTTGTATATTCCCACCAATGTTCATGTCCTTAATTACAGTTGCAGTTTCTTCAGCAAATTGTACTTCTGTTTTTATTTTACTGATTACTTTCTTGTGAACTGTATTTATTTCTGAACAGTAGAAAAAGGGATACTTTTTTCACTTTTAGCTGAATATTAAAACTATCCTTCAAGTCTAGGAGTAATAGTCATTTCACTTGGAATAGCATAGAAAATAAATTGGGTGGAGTGGGATGGGCAGAAGCAATTTAATCACTTATATCAAAAATTACATTCTGTACATCATTATCCCTTTTCACTATTGCAATTGTTCTTTCAAGATAATAAATCTGGCACCCCAGATCCATGTTCCAGTAGCAGCACATGAAGCTGAAAGAGCCATGTGGGGTGGGGACTGAGTGGAACTTGGCTTGGCCATCCTGGGGGCAGGTAGGCAGTTCAAGGCTGCTACCACTCACTTGTGTGTGGGAAGATAAGGATGATTCTGACAGCATTTAGGGATCACGTGACTCCATGCTGCACAGAGCTGGAAACAGTAGAATAAACATGCAGCAGACTCCATGACCTGACAGACTGTCCCTGATTCTTATCTCTCATCTCTGAGGAATGAAAAGTCTGATGAGGCTATTGCCACTGCTGGTGAATCCACAGGTCTAAGTCTTACCCCATATGGAGCAAAAAAATGGAACAGAAAGTGGAACCATTGAGCAGGATCGTACAGACAGTAAAAAATCAAGTGCAACTTTATAAGCAGAAGCCATATTTCTAAAACATAGTTAATGTGTAGGAAAATACTAGGAACACATTTTAGTCTTTTACCTAAAAGATATTTGTGTGCTACTGACAGAAGATGCCACATTAAATTTTGGGTGAGTGTCATACTTGCTGTACTCCCTTTTTGCTTGTGGCATATACCACTATGTATTTTGTTTCTGGCAGTGAAATCTGATTCAGAATATAGACCAAATTGGTTAGTTTGTTTAATCTCCATATGCCAGTATACTGAGTTTGGATGTTAATGGAGTTTTTCAAAGACTTTGTATAAACACCTGAGAAGGAAACCAAAGTACCAGAGTGTAGAGGTACCATTTATTGATTCCAGAAGATGATTTGGTCTGAGACTATGGAAAGTGGCTGCATAGTAAAATCTATACCTTACAGCTCTAGGGCCTGAGGTTCAAACCTGATTAGTGTATGGATTCTGGTTTAACCTCCCTTGGCCTTTATGGGTTTAATCCAGATTTTTTCCATTTATCCAAAACATTCTTGTGGATCCTGCATACCTTCCTTTTCTCTATATGGGTTTAATCCAATTTTCTCCCACCCTCCAAAACATTCTAAAACTATATAGCCATATCTATAGCTATATCTATCTGTATTCCGGTGACCTGCTCATCAGCCACTGTTATGGCTAAAATGCTTTTTTTATATTTATGTATTTATTTATTGCTTTTGCTTCCTGGAACTGTTTTAGATCTGATTGGCAGTACTTTCCTGATGCAAATCTATGCTGTCTTTTATCCACTGACACCCCCATACCATTTCCATACATTCTAAAATAATTTCTTTTGGCAGTGACCATAATTGTCTCCCACAATTGAAGTTCAGCAGAGGTCAGGCTGCTAGTTTTTCACTTTTGTATTGCCATCTGTTTTGTGACAAAGACTCATATCTGCTGCATCAAGACTTCTCCAGTATTAATGAATCTTAACTGCCTCCCAGGATTTGTTAAAAGGGCACAGTATTACCAGTTCTGTCCTTCAGTTCTTGAATGGTTCTGGAGTGCATCCCACAGTGCCAAGTGTCTGTGTGTGCTTCTGTTTTTTTTCAGGACCTTCCTTTGGTTCTCTTCTTTCTTTTCTTCTTGAGTGTAGAACTATTTATATAGCATCCCTGCTGTCCCTCCCATTGTTCTTCTTTGTTTTCTTACAAACTTAAAACAGGTTTTCTGTCTCTTCTTAAATGTGTTAGACTTTCCTCAGTTTGGAACTTTGATTTCCTGACAATATTTCTGTATCCTTTCACTTTCACTGCAATTGATCAAAGTCCTCCTTCCGTGTTGTCTTATTTGTCAGAAATGAGGGATGCTTCCTCAATATAGCCTGCTACTTTATTTTAGAGCAGTTTCCCTTTTTGTCATTGTGTGTGTTTGTTAAGTGACATGTACAAACCTTTACCCAGAAGACAGTTTTAATGTTTTTCCAGATGCAGTGCCAATACCACTTTCATGACTCTTTTTTTAAAAATATTTTCTAAGGCATTTTGTCTTAAGTCTGTTTTTGTACCATTTACTGTAGAGTTCAGTGATATATATTGTAAGTCAGCATGACTCACATGGTGAATTCAGCAACTCTGGGAAAGCCTCTGCATCTATAAAAGGGTGCCCTGGCAAAATGTATTTATAATGTTACCTTTTACGCATATTTTCTGTGATGTGTTTAGGCTAAATATAAATATATACAGTGGATATAAAAAGTGTACACACCCCTGTTAAAATGCCAGATTTTTTGTGATATAAAAAAATGAGACCACAATAAATCATTTCAAAACTTTCCCACCTTTAATGTGTCCTATAACCTGTATAATTCAATTGAAAAACAAACAAAATCCGTTAGGGGAAAAATAGAAAAAATAAAAAATGTACAATAAGCTGGTTGCATAAGTGTGCACACCCTTAAACTAATACTTTGTTGAAGCACCTTTTGATTTAATTACAGCATTCAGTCTTCTTGGGTACACACTTGCCTTCGATTAAAAAGACTCTGATTAACCCCAAATAAAGTTCTGCTGTCCTAGTAGGATTTTACTAACATTTCCTCAGTTGCCTGCTACAGCAAAAACCATGGTTCGCAGAGAGCTTACAAATCATCAAAGGGATCTCATTGTTGAAAGGTATCAGTCAGGAGAAGGGTACAAAAACATTTCCACAGCATTGGATATACCATGGAACACAGTGAAGACGGTCATCAAAAAGTGGAGAAAATAAGGGGCAACAGTGACGTTGCAAAGAACTGGATGGCCCTCCAAAATTGATGAAAAGACAAGATGAAAACTGGTCAGGGATGCTGCCAAGAGACCTACAACAACACTGAAGAAGCTGCAGGAATTTCTGGCAAGTACTGGTTGTGTACTACACGTGACAACGATTTCCCATATTCTCCGTATATCTGGGCTATGGGGTAGAGTTGCAAGACGGAAGCCTTTTCTTACACAGAAAAACATCCAGGTCCAACTAAAATTTGCAAAACAATACATCAAGTCTCCCAAAAGCAAGTGGGAATATGTATTATGGTCTGATGAGACCAAGGTTGAACTTTTTGGCCACAATTCCAACAGGTATGTTTGGCACAAAAACACTTCTCATCACCAAAAGGACACCATCCCCACATTGAAGCATGGTGGTGGCAATATCATGCTTTGGGTTTGCTTTTCTTCAGCTGGAACTGGGTAAATTGGGGCTTTAGTCAAGATAAAGGGAATTATGAACAGTTCCAAATACCAATCACTTTTGGTCCAAAACCTTCAGGCATCTGCTCAAAATCTGAAGATGAAGAGGAATTTCACCTTTCAGCATGACAGTGACCCCAAGCATACATCCAAATCAACAAAAGAGTGGCTTCACCAGAAGAAAATTAAAGTTTTGGAATGGCCCAGCCAGAGCCCAGACCTAAATCCAGTAGAAAATTTGTGGGGTGACCTGAAGAGGGCTCTGCACAAGAGATCCCCTCACAATCTGACAGATTTGGAGCGGTTTTGCAAGGAAGAGTGGGCAACTATTGCCAAGTCAAGATGTGCCATGCTGATAGACTCCTACCCAAGAAGACTGAATATTGCAATTAAATCAAAAGGTGTTTCAACAAAGTATTAGTTTAAGGGTATGCACACTTATGCAACCAGCTTATTGTACATTTTTTATTATCTATATTTTTCCCCTAACATAATTGTTTGTTTTTCAATTGAATTGTACAGGTTATAGATCACATTAAAGGTGGGAAAAGTTTTGAATTTATTTATTTTGGTCTCAGTTTTTTATATCACAGAAACCTGGCATTTTAACAGGGGTGTGTACACTTTTTATATCCACTGTATATGTTTACTAATCATTAATAAAAGAGTAATGTCCTCAGATAACCCAGTTATTTAGTGTGTGTGTGTGTGTGTGTGTGTGTGTGTGTGTGTGTGTGTGTGTGTGTGTGTATTATGTTAAAGTTCTAGTTCTGTATACTGCTTTTCATTTGTATGTTAGGATGTTTTACAGTCAGTTTAATATTTATGGACATCAGGCTTCCTCTGAAGCTCTGAGTTTCTAAACTATAGCTAAACAGTCCACTTATACTGTACTGATGAGGTCAACAAAAAAGCCGAAACATGCATAAAGACTTAAAACTAAAATGTCTTGGTCATTCAGAAGCCATGTAGCTGAAACAATGTATAGTAATTTGCATATATCCCATGGGCTGCCACCACAGAAGATTTAAAGTACTATGCAGTGAAGACTAACTTGGCTGGGTGTTTCTTGCAGTTTTTACTTCTTTATATAGAAAAGATGATAACCAAATATGACCTAGAAATTTACTTTACATGCAGACGGGAGCTGAAAGTTCGACTGCTGAATCCTACACTAAGGCACTGTACGAGCACATCCACTCATGCATGAATCGTGCCATCCCAAATAGAACCAAGATGCTATCCTCCAAAAAAGGAAGCCAATCTGGTGGTCCCCTGCCATAAAAAAATGTACAACAGAAGAAAGAAACTGCTGCAGAAAAGAGGAAAATCCCAGGATGCAAAAAACTCCCTTACCAGCCTCAGTAAGAAGCTGAGATCCCTCATAAAATCCTCCAAAGCTAGTTACGAAAATAAAATTCCCAAAGATTTCAAAGACAACCAGAAGGCGTTCTATAGTTATGTCAAGAATCTAAATGGCAATGCTCAGATAGGCTCTGAGCTACAACAGAATGGCATTAAATATATTGATCCCAAGGATATTGACAATATCCTGGCAGATCAATTTAGTGCCAACTTCACCCCACTCTCACCCCCTAAAGGGCCCACCTCAATACCAAAAGATTGACAAATTCCGGTAATCACGGCCATACAGGTAGAAACTGCACTCTCCAAAGCTAAGAATACAGCATCAATGGGACCAGATGACATCCCGGGCTGTGTACTACATGAACTACAAAATGAACTGGCACCTCACCTAAGTGTCATGTTTAATCATAGCCTCACCTCAGGCTTCATGCCCACTGAGTGGTGCACAGCTACAGTTATCCCACTCCACAAGGGTGGATCCACTTTGGATCCCAGGAACTACTGTCCCATTAGTCTGACGAGCCTGATCTGCAAGGGCATGGAACACATTATCATGGAACATGGATCATCATAGATAAACTTACTAAGCTGGGCATAAATCCCTACGTCACTCGATGGGTTGCCAACTGGCTTACTGACAGAACCCAGACTGTAAAAGTAGCCGACTCCAAATCCATCTCCAGACAAGTGACAAGTGGAGTACCTCAGGGTTCAGTCCTGGGACTGCTCTTGTTTGGCATCTACTTTTCTGAAGTAAAAGCCAACACTAAGGGACTCTGGCTAACAAATTCTGCAGATGACTGCAAACTGGGAGCCATTATTGAATCCCCAAATGATGTGGATATTCTACAAAAGGGCCTTACAGAAACAGATGCTTGGTGCCAGAGCCATGGGCTCAAGCTTAATGCCAAGAAATGCATAGTTATCCCCTTTGGGAAAAAACATGTACCCATGAATTACCACATAGGTGGCAGTACATTAAACATCAAAAGTGTGATGAGAGACTTAGGGACACAGGTGGACAGTGTTCTCACCTTCAATAACCACATCGCCACAACAGTCAGGAAATCCTTCTATGTGGCACACCTCATCACTAAGGGCTTTTCAACCAGAAAAAAGGAGGTCATTGTCCCACTGTACTCATCCCTCATTAGACCCATTATAGAGTACAACCCCCTGTTTGGTATGTACCTTACAAGACATATGCAACAGCTGGAAAGGCCCCAGAAATACCTCACTAAAAGAACCACGGGCCTAAAGCAGATGCCCTATGCTGGCCATCTAAAAAAACTCCAGCTATACTCTGTGGCATATTGGCTACCCAGAGGTGATCTCTGCTTAACATACAAGGCCATGTCAAACCATGAGCTGTTGGACATGCTCCACTTAAAGAAATCCCAATCCCTCAGAGCCACACACTCCAGGGATCTAAACCTTGTCATCACAATGAACAAAACATGCTGGAGGGATAGGTTTCTGACCCAGAGACTCCCCGTACTCTGGAATATACTGCCTATACATGTCAAGCAGAGTGCCTCCTTGGTCCTCTTCAAAAGGAACCTTGACGATAGGATGGGAGATAGGAAATTCACCCTGGAGATCACGTCAGTCACCCTGCTAGACATGGGTCCAGAGAAGTAAATATTTAGGAAGAAATATCCAGGGAATTGTTATGGCTAGGCTCATATAGGCCCTAGGGCCAATAGCCTAGTACCAACCTATGAACTTTACTTCTACTTGTCAGTGCAAAATGCCTTTCTTTTTGTCAACAGTGGCCTAATGTACATTTTCTGATATAGGAGTGACTCTTTTTTTTTCTCAGGTTTGAAAGCAACTCTTTGTAACAAGACAAAGTATTTATTCTTCTCCACATTAGTGTTAGTTCTCCTGTCATATTTTATCTCCCTTGTAACTATGTGCTTTCATATATATGACTTGAGACTTGTAACTGTTATGTTGCTTTTATCAGATAAGGAAATGCTTAAATTAGAGATTAAATATGAGTAAAGTAATATGTAGAGGAGTCAGAGAGCTGGTCATTCTAGTCTGGGGCCTACTGAGATGTCAGAAGAACAGGATTATAATGGGTCACAATTTAAGGCTTGTAGAGTACAGTTTCAAAAGTAACACAGGGTAGTTTTTCTTCAGAGATAAGGTGCTTGTCATTTTGAGTACATCACTTGATGGTGTATCATTGTATATGCGAGCACCATGAAGGATGGAGAAATGTTGCGTGATGGTGAAGGGAGATGTAGGAGCTGCAAAATGGTAAATGAGCTGCATGGCTCCGGGTATTTTGTGTGTGTGTGTGTGTGTGTGTGTGTGTGTGTGTGTGTGTGTGTGTGTGTGTGTGTGTGTGTGTTGGTGTGGTGTAAGTTAATAAATATTTAATGTAGCTCTTTCTGTCTTCTTTCCTTTTTTACTGGGCATGTGAACTGGTCCATGGACCATTTTCAGCCATGGCATGGGCCAAACAGGGAAGAACTTTAAGTACAGTGTAATGTATGATTAGCAGGCAGAAAAATAATGAAAGTACATCTTATAATGCATAACCATAGATTTAAAATGTTATCAAAATAAAACTGATCTTATTTCTAGCAATGTAGCAGTATTATTTATTCTCAAATATTGGTTTGAAATGTTGCATGTTTCCTTATATCTTGATGGCTACATCTGTGTTTTTTTTTCTTTAATAATCCTTACTTTTGGGTTTACTTGGCATGCTCAAAGCCACTGTTACAAAGACCAATATACTGACCACTTTGTCCCACTGCTGTAGCAAGCTGAATCAACATTTACATGGAAAAATAGTTTTAAAGTATTGTTGTGTTTCTGCATCTCTTACCCCAACTCCCATATGGAGTTCTGCCTCCACACCCTGGATTGCTATATATTTGCTACCTCTAAGACTACACCAACATGAAAGAAAGATAAATATGTTTTTCTTTTTCCTCTAAGTTAGTGCGATTGAGTTGATAGTATATTTAAAGATTGGGGTGTGGAGGCAGAGCCTTCACATTGAAGGTACAGGGTGCACTGACCCCTACTCTCTACAAAATTACTTCCAGAAAAATGTGTAATATCTTAATGTACTGCAGATGTCTACTAGGTAGAAAGATCGAGTGGTACAGTTGACTTCGGTCATTAAAGCTGACCCTCATTTTTAATAAAATACGTGTTCTTCATGTGCTAAATTAGAGTCCTTAGTTAGTTTCCAGCAGTGACTGCAAATTCAGTTTAGCTAGAGAAGGCAACATTTTGATTGCCTTGAAAATGCCAGTTATTAATTTAGCTCACTGCCAAGAAAGTTAACATAGCCTGATGCTTCATGTTTGTTGTGTTAGGTACGGCTAACAGTAATGGAAACTAAAAGTAAACAGTGATCGTTTTCTTCTTTTGTTTGTTTTACTTCAGTTACAGAAAACATTACAAATCAAAACAGGTAATGCAGGGAGTTTATGGGAGTCTATATCCCAAGGTAACAGGGTATGCAAACAAAATGAAGGAATGCTAAATATTGGGTTACTCTTCTTTATTTTGCAGAACCGTGCCTGTCGATAGTTTACAAACTAGAGGCCTGAGAAGTAGTACGATCAGCTCCAACATGTAACTGCAAATTATTAGTTCGGTATTTTAACAAACTGGAGACCTGTTAGGCAGTATGCTGAACAACAGCCTTTAACTGGAGATGGTTAGATTTCTTAATATTGACTCTAGAATAATTTGTTACTAAGCAATGTTATTTTCTGACATCAGAAATATCTGGTAACAAAATTGAGCTTGTAACTTTTTCTTTTTTTTCTTGCATAGAAATCAGCTGCGGCATTCCTTCCTCAGTCCCAAATGCAGTGCTAATCTCAAATGGGTCGACAGTTTTTGGAAGTGAGGCTTACTATCAGTGTAAAAGTGGGTTTCATCGTGTAGCAGGAACTAACAAAACTGTCTGTGTCAGCAATGGAGAGTGGCAAAATGTTACATTGGTTTGTGAAGGTAAGAGATGAAAACGTGTTGATTAACAATGGAAAGGAACCAGGTAATCCTCAGGAATAATTTAGTATCGGTAGCATAGGCTGCTAAATTTTGGGGTTTGATGCGGTAAGAAGAGCCTGTGGAGAAGATGCTGGAGCCATCAAAAATTAACATTAATTTTATTTTGAGATGATTTATACTATACCAAACACACACTGGAACACCAGAGGAACGAAACACTATCAGCTTTAATGTAAAACAATTTATTCAACGTTTTCATCAAACAGACTTCATCAGAATGAATTCTAACATTTTGACCTCATACATTTATACTAATACAATCATTCAATTATTCTATAAAATGTTAAATTGCATGAAAAATGCTTCACAAAAATACTTGGCTAAATCCTTAAAATAGTTACATCCTTTGTAAATCTAATGTTTGAATATCATTTTATAAAAAACATTTTATAAAAAAACATAATCAACTTTTAATACCCAGTTTCCTGTCAGCTAAAAAACATTTTATGTTTATCATGTCATTTAGACCCGGTGGCATATACGCACCAAGTCTAATCTTGCCACTACGTTTCTTTTCTTTCTACCTTATTTTTCATATTTCCACCTCTCAAGTCTTTCTTAACATGCTCTAAAATAGAAAACAAAAATTTCTTATATGACTGGCATTTAAATGAATGTAAAGAGCAATGTTAAGTTGTCAATCTCGCCTTCATTCTTGCTGGATGGGTTTGGAGCTGAACCTCGGCTCCGACTCTGCCTAATACTAAAGTTCGAGAGCTATTTTACCGGCTTGAGGCTAACCTAGGTCCCATAATGCTAGGCATCATATATCCAGATCTTGTTTGCCGCTTCAGCTACGAGGTTGCGTTTTTCACCGGCTCCAGGTTGTATTTTATTATGAATAGCTTTATAGATAGTTTTTCTGTCAGATTTTTTTCCTATTTTACCTTTTTAGTGTTAGTGAAGTTAGCGACTAGTTTTCCCTCCCCTTTAGTTGCTAAATCCCCCCTTTTTTTTCCACCCTTAAGGTGGTTGGGCCTCTGACCCTCCCCCTTAGTAGTACAGTTTTCCCTTAGTTGTTCTGTGTGTGTGTGGAATTCTGTCCCTCTGTTTAGTGGTAGTTTCCTTTTTTTCCTGCTTATTGTAATTTTTTATTATATATTAGTGTAATTTTTACATTAATATGTCTAAGGATGCTAAGGTATCGGGTTTCAAGAAGTGTGACTCGTGCTGTCAGAAGATGTCTCTGACAGACGGTCACACTTCTTGTGTGTATTGTTTGGGCCCTCTGCACCTGCAGGACTCTTGCTCCATCTGCCATGCTTTCAGCCCCAGAGTCCTGCAGGAGCACAGAAATAAACTCATTCTTAGAGGCTTGTTAAAGCCTGGAGGTTCTCCAACTAAGACCATGACTGGAAAACCTCCAAAGCCCGCCAAATCGTCAGCTCCATGTTTGGAGCCGGCTCTGAGCGGTTCTCTTGCTGCCTCGTCGGTTCCGGCCGGAAACGAGGCACCTAGACCTCAGTCGGCTCCGACTTTAGTGTCGGAGCCGTCCCCGAACAGAAAGCGCTCCAGGTCTCCGTTTCTCGAGTCGGTTAGATCGGCTCCGAAGTCTCCTCTATTGTCGGAGCAGAGCCATAGATCTCATTCCTCTAGGTCTTCCAGGCTTTCGGACCATGACCTCGAGAGGGTAGTCAGCCGGCTTTTGAAGTCGCAGGCACTGGCCCAGTTGCTACATAGCCCATCTCAACAGACAGGGGCTACCCCTACACCTTCTCAAGTTCCTCCTCTGACTACTCTGCTGAGTTCGGAGCCGGAGGTCGTCGAGGTGAGTACTGTGGGGGTGTTGGAACTGATCCCTATTTTGTCGGTTCCTTCGTCAGCTCCGATCCCATCCTTGGCTCCGCCCTTGGAGGGATCCAGGCGCCGAGACTCCCTGGTTGGCTCCGAGTGGCATTGGACCCTTGTCCGACCCCATTCTCCCTCTTGGAGCCTCGGCACAGGTGAGTTCGGCCCCGACATCGGCCTCGGAGCCATCCCTCTTGGTGCCGGGGGGAGCTCTCATCTCCTCAGATTTGGGTCCTTCTTCCCTGCCTGACAGGGGCGCCTTTGAGGTCATGAGGAGCGTGCTGGCTCCTATACCAGAGCCACGGTCAGCCTCCTCGGCCCCTCCCTCTACGGTGCCTGCTTTGGCCCCTGCCTACCCTCCCGACCCCAAGCGAGGAGGACCGACACTCCAGGCTGCCCCATTGGGCCTTTCTTCCTCTTCGAGGCCTCCCCTGATCCTTCAGGGGAGCCCCATCGGAAGAGGGCATGTAAGAGGAAACATGTTGACTCTCCTGAGTCAGTGACATCTGACACCGACCTGGATGATTCGGAAGGGTCCCCAAGGTCCCCCTCTGAGGATGTCTCCTTTTCTAACATCTTAGAGATCCTTAAACAGAGGGGGAACTGGTCTGCCCTTAACCTATCCGAGGACGAGTCGGTGTACCTGGATGCGTTCGGTTCTCACCCTTCCACCTCATGGGTGTCCCCGCCTTTCGACCCACTTATGGAGGTGGTGGCTCGGAAGGCGTGGACGGCTCCAGATACTATGGAACCAACTCCCCAGAGGCCCACTAAATTTATTACTGCCCCGACAGACAAACAGTTTCTCTCTAAGAGTGTCCCCGTGGATGCCATGGTGGTGGCGGCAGCCACTAAGAAGGAGTTGGCTGACCCTTCAGTACCTGTCCATCCTCCTAATAAGGAATCTAGGACTATGGATAGGTACGGCAAGTGGATGTTTTCTTCAGCGACCTTTGCCATGCGGTCACTGAACTATTTATGCCATTTCACCTGACTTCAGAGAGACCTTCTCAAGGAACTGGGTGAAACATTGCAGGACCCAGCAGCTGTGGGGTCTCAGGAAAAGATCAACTCCCAGCTGGGGACCCTGAACTCTATCGTTAACTCTTCCATGTGGCTCATCTCTTATGCAGCCCATGGAATGAGTAGAGCTGCAGGTACGGGTGTTGCTCTAAGGAGACACGCCTGGATGTGGCTCTGTAATTTTGCTGACCCCTTCAAGGCGTCCTTCACTAACACCCCCTTTGATGGTTCTGCTCATTTTGGACCTCAAGTGAAGGATACCTTAACCAGGTACGAACAAGAAGGCAAGACTCTCTCTGCTGTGGAAGTCCATTTTTACACCCCTTCTAGACCATATCCTAAGGGTCAGAAGGGTGGGAAAATGTGGTTCCACAAACCTCAAGGAGTTCTGCTGGACGCATGTGGTGAGCTTCCCTCCAGAAGCAGAGGAGGGAACAACAATAGACGCCACCCTAGGGGCAGGAGGGGTCCGCAGAATCAGGGTAGCAGAGAATCGTTCTCTGACAAACCCTTTCAGCACCACTGAGGAGCTGCCCGACTGTCCACCTTCGGAGGCAGTCGGGGGAAGACTTTCACTGTACCCAAAAGCCTGGTGCTCTCTTACGCAAGACAGATGGGTATGGTCGATCATATCCGAGGGTTACAAAATCCCCTTTATCCACACCCCACATCAACCTAAAGGGCCTTTTCCAGACGTTCCATCCAGTCTGAGAGACAAAGCAGCACTAGAAATTTCAAAGCTGCTTTTAAAAAGAGCCATCCAGCCAGTCCCAGCAGACCAACAACGGTCTGGAATCTACTCCAAATTCTTTTTGGTACCAAAAAAGACAGGGGACTGGAGACCTATTTTGGATCTCAGCAGACTGAACAAATTGGTTCAAAGAACAAAATTCCGGATGGTCACGCTACAGTCCATTCTTCCCTTCTTGGGTCAGGACAATTGGATGTGCTCTATAGACCTTCAGGATGCGTACTACCATATCAAAATGAACAGGCGCTACAGGAAGTTTCTCCGCTTCTGGCTGGGAGCCAGTCACTATCAATTCAGAGCCTTGCCCTTTGGCCACACCACAGCCCCCAGGGTGTTTACCAAATGCATGGCAGTGGTTGTGGCTCACCTGAGATGTCGAGGATTCCAGGTGTTTCCATATTTGGATGACTGGCTCCTTACTGCCACAACCAGGCACCAGTTACTTCAAGCCAGGGATTACAAACGTGCAAAGTGCTAAGCATCTCCATAAATTTCGAAAAGTCTGCCTTGTTGCCTTGTCAGCATATTACCTTCATAGGCGCCATGTTAAACATGGTGGAGTTGTCAGCAAAACTACCTACACAAAGAGTGTTCGACATTCGCAGTCACGTTCAAATCCTACTACAAGAGGATAGAATCCAAGCCAGGCTTGTACTGAAAACGCTAGGTCTAATGGCTGCAACAATCATCTTACTCCCCCTAGCTCGCTTTCATATGTGGATACTACAGTGGATGCTTTTTTCCCAATGGTCCTTTCAGCAGCGTCCCATGTCGCACAATATTTTCATCACTCGATCATGCAAATGACACCTAGCTTGGTGGATGGTCTCACCTCAGGTGCTTCAAGGCAGACCGGTTGTTCTTCCCCCTCCGGTTGCCACCATGACAACGGATGCCTCCCTGATTGGGTGGGGGGGGGTCATTTTCAGGGCAGGACAGTCCAGGGCACATGGCAACCGTTCGAGTGCCACTTGCACATCAATGTCTTTGAGATGAGAACGGTGCTGTTGGCGTTGCAGGCCCTCCATAACTCTCTTCCCACCGGGACGATTGCGATTCAGACAGACAATATGTCCGTAGTATGGTGCATCAACAAACAGGGCAGAACCAGGTCCTATCCTCTTTGTCGGGAAGCGCTCAGACTCTGGCAGTGGGTGATCTCTTCTCACCGGTTTCTGGTAGCAAAACACATTCCCGGAAAGTCCAATGTTATAGCAGACAGGCTGAGCAGGGACATTCTCATGCCCTACGAGTGGTCTCTCAACCAACTAGTAGTATTCAGAAGGTGGGGTCAGCCTTGCTGCGACCTTTTCGCAACCCCGCAAAACAGCAAGTGTCAGGACTTCTTCACCCTCTTTCCTCTTCCGGGCCTCTCTCCCAGAGATGCTCTAGCCAACGATTGGCCCCAGGGTCTCCTTTATGCCTTTCCCCCTTTTCCCTTAATCACTCAGTTAGTCCAGAAAGCAACTGCCTTGAGATCCAGGATGATCCTTATTGCCCCTTACTGGCCTCCACAAGTCTGGTTTTCGTTCCTACAACGTCACCTACTGGAGCAGCCTTGGCATCTGGACCCAGTGCTAGGCCTTCTGACCCATCAATCGGGCAGGCTGCACCCATCCCTTTCGTCTCTCAACCTCACAGCTTGGTTGCTCCACTTCCAACCCTTGCCAGGCTTCCCTTAATTTCTCAGTCAGTATGTGAGATTATCCTTGCCTCTCACAAGTCTAACACCAGAAGGACGTACGCTAGCAAATGGAAACATTTCTCTATTTGGGCAAGGAAAAATCAAGTCGACCCCTTCACTGCTCCTGTCCAAACAGTTCTAGATTTTTTAGAGGAACTTTTCCAAAAAGGCTCCTCTTCAGCCACTATCAGAGTCCAGCTGACGGCTATTGCAAATTTCCATGTTGGCTTGTCAGAATCTAGCATTATGTCCTACAAGCTCTGCAAAGCCTTTCTGAAGGGTACCCTATTACTTAGGCCCCCAGTCAAAGACCCTCCTCCACCGTGGGATCTAAATTTGGTACTGTCATCATTAATTCTGCCTCCTTTTGAGCCTGCTGCCTCCTGCTTGTTAAAACTGCTCTCATGGAAAACACTTTTCCTGGTAGCTATTACCTCAGCCAGAAGGGTTTTGGAACTACAAGCACTATCTGTGCGCCCCCCCCCTTATCTTGTTTTTCACAAAGATAGAGTGGCTCTTAGGACTAATCCATCCTTTTTACCTAAGGTTCTATCTGAAAAAAATCTCAATCAGACCATTGATCTCCCAGTTTTCTTTCCAAATTACACTGACAGAGCTGAGAGAAGATTACATTGCTTGGACGTTCACCGGCAGCTACGCTTCTATCTGGATAGAACTAAACTAACGAGAAAATCAGAGCAACTCTTTTTATCTTACGCAGAAGGGAAGCAAGGCCTTCCAGTTTCTAAAGTGACCTTGTCCAGATGGTTGACCTCTCTTATCACTTTAATATATCAATTGAGGCATAAGGAGCTCCCTACCAAACCTAGAGCTCATTCAACTAGAGCATTAGCTTCCTCAGTTGCTTTTCAGCGAGGTTACCTATGGATTCTATTTGTGCAGCGGCCACATGGGCCTCCCCTCATACCTTTATTCCTCATTACAAACTGGATATTGCCTCCAGAAATCATGCTGATTTTGGTTCCACTGTACTCAAGAGTCTGTTCCATTGAGCCACCCAGGGCTAAGGTGCTAGGGACGCTGCCCATCCAGCAAGAATGAAGGCAAGATTGACAACTTAACATTAAGAAGTTATGTACTCACCATAACGTTCCGTGTTAGTTGTCTTCTTCTCGCCTTCTTTCTTGCGTCCCACCCTCCATCCCCCTAGCCTGGAAAGACCTAGAGAATTGAGTGAGACATTCTTTGTCACCAGGATTACCCCTTCACCTAGAGCTCTTGTCCCCTTTTTGGTAGCCCTGATGAAAGACAGGCTGTGGGGCTCATAGTTGTATAGAGTTCATAGATTTATCCTTTCTTGTGGTGGGACATGTTTTTGTCCATAGTGTTAGCTATCAAATGAGATCTGGGTATATGACGCCTAGCATTATGGGACATAGGTTAGCCTCGAGCCGGTAAAAATAGCTCTCGAGCTTTAGTATTAGGCCGAGTCAGAGCCGAGGTTCGGCTCCGAACCCATCCAGCAAGAAAGAAGGCGAGAAGAAGACAACTAACATGGAACATTATGGTAAGTACATAACTTCTTATTATTTACATCTCTGCTTTTTATTGCATACCAATGTTCTTTTATACATTTACTAAGGGATCTAGTTGTCATCCCTACATAATAGGCAGCACACCCAGAAAATAAATGATTTATACTATACATTTACGTGTGATCTATTTCATATGTTGAAGTTATGACATACTTAGGTCATCATGGTAAAACTTCAGTTTGGAAGGCCATTTTCTAGGTGGAATTCATTGATAATTGCTCAGCAGTGCAACTCCCATTTTTTAGATATGCTGAGCTGTGCTGATCAGCAGTAATTCTACTGAGAGTCAAGCATACTGTGCCTAGAGCTGAATTGTATTATACGGGTGTTTGCATCACTTAGAATCACCCACCTGTGTGCTTTACACAACTGCGGGCAGGTGTTCCAACAACCTATGTAGCCACTGACTGCAGATGTGTCCATGCAACCACACACACACACACACACACACACACACACACACACACACACACACACACACACACACACACACACACACACACACACACACACACACACACACACACACACACGCACACACACACACACAGACACACACACGCACACACACGCACACACACACACACACACACACACACACACACACACGCACACACACACACACACACACACACACACACAAGCACACTTACAAATACATACACATTTCACATTGCTACTTACCTGGAGCAGTAAATCGAGCAGAGTGGTTTGTCTTGTTCAAACTATTCCATTAACAGCATTTGGTATGCACTGATGATAGCTGCATTGCACCTATGCTACTGTGCTTGGAAGTTGCATAATATGGAAGTTTATGAATCCCATGCTATGCAACTTCTTAAGTTAAGTAGCTCTTTGTGCAGACAGAGTCCTAAATTACATACCCATGAAAGCCCACACTTGAATGCTGCTTTGATAAACTGTGCAACAGATGTTCTACATAGTTATGAAGCCTTGTGCATTAGAGACTAAGAAGTGTGAGAATTCAAATTCCCTTATGTATTATGCATGACCCGTGTGTGTCTTTGTTTAGTATGCAAAACTCACGGTGTCAGCTGCCGACTGCAGAAATACACAAAATGAACTGATACCCAAAGTAGCAATGGATGCACAATACAATGAAAGTCAGCGTCCACGATAAAAACTCTACTTTAATAGACCAAGCAATACAGGTGAAACAGTGATTTGATCAACAATCCCAAATTTAAATGAATGTGTCCTGTCATATATAGATTTATGTCTATACAGTGCATTTTTATTGTCTTTACTCTTAATTCTATAAAAGTGATCATATATTCTTTTTTGAGTTGGTGTTCAGTTTTTCCTATGTAAAAGCTAGGACATGTTATACACTTAGCTAGGTATATCACGTTTCTGCTGTTGCAATTTCCATATCTAAAACGAATCCTTGTCTTGGTTTACATTATCTAATATAATCTCCTTGATGTCCAAAATAGCAGAAAACTGACTGCAACTTCCATATTTGGTCGTATGTCTACCATCATCAATTTTAATTCGCATTAATGGTCCAAATTCAATTCTTTTCTTTAAACTGGCTCCCATTTTGTGTACAAAAATTGGTGCTTCACCTATTATTTTCTTTATTTCGTTATCTCCCATCAGGATACTCCAATTATTTCTTATTATATTTTTCACAAACTGGACATGGGGAATATTCTAACACACATGCTCTGTTATAACCACTACCTGATTTGATGTCATAGAAATTCGGGTCCTTAACCAATTCTTTCCCTAATAGTGGGGGATATTTTTCCCCCATTCACTTATGACATATTTCATGACGTCATTTAACATGTAACTAGGATAACCTCTATTTCTAAACATATTTCCAAAGTGATGTATTTCATCTGTCATATCTTGATATTTTGATGTCATTCGTGCAGCTCTGATGCATTGTCCCTTAAAAATATTTTTCATCATATTTCGTGGATGTTTGCTAGTATATCCTAAATAACTGTTGGAAAAGGTACTTTTTCTATATATATTAGATTGATAACCATCCTTTACTTTAGAAATATACGTGTCTAAATAAGCTATGCCGTCAGAGCTGCAAGAATGTGTAAATTTCAAAAATGTACTGGAATTATTTAAAAATTCCATGCTACTTTGGGTATCAGTTCATTTTGTGTATTTGTTTAGTATGCAGTAAGACTATAAATTCCACTCCGTTAACTTCTGTAGGATAGTGTATGTTTCGTTGATGCATATGGCATCAATGCGTATTTCACCGAATGTTCTATGATAAAAGCAGTGTTAGGCTCAGTGAATCCATAGTTGGAATTAGGTAATTTACTAAATGTTTCCATGCCAATTCTCCACTGGCAGTACCAACCTTGTTGTTGTCTAAAAAGTACTAGTTTGTGGGACAAAGAGTGTCCCAGCAAGAAAATTAAAATGCATGTGTGTGTGTGTGTGTGTGTGTGTGTGTGTGTGTGTGTGTGTGTGTGTGTGTGTGTGTGTGTGTGTGTGTGTGTGTGTGAACTCTGTATGGATGTGAAATATTTTGTATTTCGGGCAAGTCTGTGAAAATCAATGGAATTCTACACTCTCAATACTTTACATTCACTGAAATATGCATTAATGTTTATGGAATATGCAATGATAAAATATGCCACAACCTTACTCTGGACATATATCTGTGCATCAGTGTTTATTATAGCTAAAGATGACAAAACAAAATTAATAAATCTGAATATCATTTATTCTGATAAACTGGTCATAGGATCATAGGAGGTTACTAGGCTATTAGCCCTGAGGCCCTTGTAAGCCTAGCCAAGAGTTTAGCCCATGTTTAGACAAATCAGCACCTGATGTTCCTGTCCAGCAGGGACAAGGGATGAATCCCAGGGGTATATTTTTTGTTTCCCATCCAGTTATCCAGGTTGTGCTTAAAAAGGGGTAAAGAGGTACTCTGCTTGATGTGGAGAGGGAGTCTATTCCATAGATGGGGGAGTCTCTGGGACACAAATCTGTCCTGCCAGCAACTTCTGTTGATGTCACAGACCAGGTTGAGGCCACGCATGTGAGTTACTTGAGTGGAGCTTGGCTTGCGGATATGCAGCAGTCCCATCAAGGTGGGAGTCCGTGATCGCCTTGTATGCCAGACAGAGGTCACCTCTGAGGAGTCTGTATGAAACTGAGTAGAGGGACTTTTAGCCTATCTGTGTATAGTAGATGTTTGAGGCCCTGGATTCTCCTGGTGAGAAACCTCTGTGATCTCTCTAGCTGCTGCATGTGCTTTGCAAGGTACATGCTGAAAGGGGCATTGTACTCAATAATGGGCCTTATAAGGGAAGAATACAGGAATGTTATGGCCTCCTTGTCCCTGGATGAGATACCCTTACTTATGAGGTGGGCCATGTAGAAGGCTTTCCATACAATGGAAGCAACATGGTGGTCAAAAGTCAGGTTGTTATCAACCAGGGTGCCCAAATCCCGCACAACAGATTGCATGCTTAAGATGTTGTTGTTAATGTGATAATTTGTGGGGACATTACTCTCCCCAAAGGGGATGATGAGGAATTTTTTTGGTATTCAGTCTGAGGCCATGTTTCTGGCACCAGTCATTTATCTGAGTGAGACCCTCTTGGAGGATGTCCACATCACTAGGAGAATTGATGAGAGCACCCAGCTTGCAGTCATCTGCAAACTTGATCAGCCATAGCCCATTGGTTTTGGCCTGCACCTCAGAAAAGTATATCCCAAATAACAAAGGCCCCAAGACCGAACACTGGGGTACATTTTTTGTTACGGATCTACTGCTTGAGGTGGCTTCCCCTATTTTGACTAGGTGAGTTCTATCAGTGAGCCAGTTTGCTACCCATCTGCTAACATATGGATTGATGCCTAGTTGAGAGAGTTTATGTTATGCCTGAGCAGGGAACGGGGTCAAACAGATTGGCCAGGTCAAGGTAGATGGTGTGCACTGTCTTCCTATCGTCTA
The DNA here is from genome assembly GCF_019279795.1 of Protopterus annectens. Classification (NCBI taxonomy): domain Eukaryota; kingdom Metazoa; phylum Chordata; order Ceratodontiformes; family Protopteridae; genus Protopterus; species Protopterus annectens. The sequence goes on along the minus strand of NC_056728.1, from coordinate 752,116,292 downwards.
TGGCTTTGGTGACTATCTCAAAGATGTCGACCAAATTTAGCAGAAGTGTCCTCTCCTTGATGAAGCCAAACTATGTGAGATCGAGTGTTTGGAGGTTGCCAATGCCCTTGTTAATGAGGTCCATGATAATCCATTCCATGGACTTGCAGAGCAGGCTAGTTAGGATGATGGGTCTATAATTTCCCGTATCGGTGGATGCTCCACCTTTGTGTAAAGGGATGACAGTGGCTGTCCACTCGGCTGGGTTGAAGCCGGTACTCAGGCTTTGGTTGAGTAGGGAGACTAATGGTGCTACAAGTTCCTGCCTGAGTTCACGTAGGATGCAGCCTGGGATGTTATCGGGTCCCATGGAGGCTGCATTTTTTGCCTTTGAGAGAGCAGTGATGACCTGTTCCCTAGATATAAGGGGAAGGGGGCAGATACTGGGGATGTCCTGATTTACTGGTGAGGGGGACAGAGGGGTGAAGTTTTCGATGAATCTGCCAGCCAGCAAGTTTGCTATACAGCATTTGTATATGTGGTGTCCTTGACCACCTGTTCTGAACAGATCTGGGTGCTTCCTTTGAGGTTGGGGACATATGTGAAGAAGGTCTTATGATTGTCTCTAGTAGATGTGACCAATTTGGACTAGAAATTTGCTTTGGAGGATTTCACTAGCACTCTTATTTGCTTGTTCAGGCTAAGGAGATATTGCTTCCAGCTGGGCACCTGCTCCTTCTTGGTCTCGGAAAGCAATTTTTTTTTTTTTGTTATAGAGTTTATTTATAGCAGATATCCACCAGACAGGTTTACTCTTCCTTGTGGAGGATGATTTAGTCCTGTTGGGTATTCCTGATTCCATGCATCTATATAAATGCTCATACAGTGCTTTGGAGCAGTTTTGGATATTGGCGCCAGTTCCTACAGAGGGGAGGGGGCTGTGAAGCCATTTACACAATCCCTCAAGAGGCTGTAATTAGCTTTGGAGAAGTTTTTATGTCTGATACTAGCTAGAAGGGATTAGGGGAAATGGTGACTTTGAAAGTGACTGTTTTATGGTCGGATCTTACCAGAGAGGATGATTCTATAGGGATGCTGCAGTGGTTACTCATGTTGGTTAATACCCAGTCCAAGATATTATCACCCCTTGTGGGGGTATCGACTAGCTGTTCCAAGGCATTTGGATTGACAAAATCGAGGAATCTCTAGGAATTTGTTTTCTGGCATGAGTAGTTCTTTCACTCTATGTTTGGGAAGTTAAAGTCACCCAGGATCAGGGTATAGGACTGAATCTTGATAAACTCAAACAGGTGTAAATAGGTGGATTTGGCATTTTGAGTCAGATTTGGGGGCCGGTAGCTTGCCATAATTTGAATAGGGGTCTTGTCAATGGTTAAATGCACCTGGAGTGTCTCCTGTGTGTCATACTGTGACCAGCCTGGAGGTGTGTATGTCTTTAATGTATACTGAAACTCCACGTCCTTTGGCTTTACTGCCCACAGTTTGTGGTCTAAATGTATGATAGGATGAGTAACCAGGTAAGGGTGGGGTGCTCTCCGCAGCTTTGAACCAAGTTTCTGTGACTGCACAGATGTCAGCATTTTCCAGGGTTAAGAATGCTTGCAATGAGTGCAGTTTCATGTTTAGACTCCTAATGTTTAGCAACATGATCTTAAATTTGTGTTTTGTTGAATTTTTTATGTTGGTAGTTTTAACCTCATCACTTTTCCTAAAAAAGGCATTATGGGGAGGCAAGAGCCTTTGCAAGAAGCCTGAAGCCCAGGTGAGACAGATGCAGGCCATCTCTGGCAAAGGATCGTGCTCTGTCAAACATATCTTCCCAGGGTGTCAGGTACAGGTTATTTAATATTTTAGGGAACTGCAGTCCTTTGCCTTGAGCATTAGTACCAGTATCTTCATCCCACTCTTCCCACTGATCTTTTCATTTAAAGTGATACTTCATTTGCCCAAGATGTTCTAATATATCCCTAGGCTTTGAGGCTTTCAGTATATCTCAGTATGTCAGCCACATATCAGGAAGGATAACAGTAGATTTCTTCAATCTTCAGCCTTTTTAACTAGAGCCAGTTACAGCAAAGTGCTCTCCATATATAATTCTCAAACTCACTAGATGTACAAACATGAGATGGAAGTGGCACAATATATTATATATTGTTATTATATGTTCCCCTCTCATTTTGTCAGAATATGTGAAGTCTGACTAAAGCTAAAACTACAGCCAGCTAATCTTTATTATGTACTTAGCTTGTACTAGAGCTGTTATTATTATAAAATATTTACACAACACCTGTATTTCTGTGTTAAAATGTTTCTATGTCAGTAGGTGTGTGTCCAGAGTGGTCACTGGTGGTATACTGACAGTATGAGAGAATAGCTCAAGACTAAAATATTTATATTTCTTGTCTTCTTTTGTTTAGAAACTGACTGTGGTAGCCCTGTTTTTGTGCCAAACGCAGAGGTAATGTGGAATGGTACAAGCAAAGTTGGTAGCACGGCAGAGTATCACTGTAAGGAAGGCTTTTATTCTGCAGGAAAGAATATCTCAGTCTGCAACTCTGATGGAGAATGGACAAAGCCCTCCCTGGTGTGCAAAGGTAACCATAAAACAGCAGTATTTCTTCTTAAACTGTTAATTTTTGTATGGAATAGGTACAGCCGCACACTTATTGGTCTCTAGAGGGATATAATTGAAAAAGACTGACAGAAAAATGATTGGTTGGAAATGTGGTCAGTGTTCACGGAATGCTGCCCTGAGATGTTGCACATATTGTGTGTTTCTGAAACCTTATGGTAGGTTAAAATCAGGAAATGTTTGACCCTGAGGGTTGAAGCCACCAGTGTAAAAATGTTTTTGCAGACTGGTTTGATGATGATACACATTTTGACAGATACCACCTCATATATAATTCCAGGTTTATATAGAATACAACTAACTTTATGAGCACCTGTTGTGTAATCCTGTCAAGATAATCACATATCAAAAGCAAGCTCTGTGCTTTCAAATTTAGTACATGATATAATAGATACCGCTTCAAAAAAGCACAGAAGTAAAGGAAGTGATCCAGTGCCATGGCTAATGCTGGTGACATTTGTAGACTGGAACAGTAACATCACTTACAGTAAAATCAGACATCTTAGTGGTAAGTGTCTCCTTAACTAAGGGTCTGTTCAGGTATCTCTAGTAGTCTGGCTAGGTTATGTAAGAGGGCATTAGATTAGTTACAGACATAGTCATATCTGATACCTTTCTTGCTGAAGCTAAGAGCAGAATAACTGTTTCAGCAGAATTCTGTATCCGTGTTTACCATTACGTTTGTTCATGGAACACATGGACACCATTATTTATTAGGTGAAAGTTGTTATGCTGGAGTGAGAATTTGGTCTATTGTTCCTGCATACATCTGCTATTGGTACTTAGTTAAATAGTGCTTTGAGAAATTAGCTCAGTTATTCCAGCAAAGCTGCAAATTGCTTATAAGTACAAAGATATCACAGACTGTACAGAAATAAATGAGCGTCCAATGTACACTGTCTTGCATTATCCAGTTAGTATTATTTTCCACTTTCAGAAAATGAGTGCAGGTCCTGTACAAATGGACATTGCCTTCTCCTTTCACATTCTGTGACATCTTTTCCAAACAATCATCCCTTTGTCTGAACTGAGGGGCAACCTAATTGTCATCAGTTCCGGGGTTTCCTACTTCCTTCATTGCTCATATCTTTTTGCAGCCATTTTGGGATTTCATATAAGATGCTTAAAGAAAATAGCAGGTCAGAGTTTACCAAGTCATGTATGCATCCCTGTAGTTAACAAACACAGCAGCATGACCTTCCTTAGCTTTGCTTATTGTGTCCTAACCTTTCATAACATTTGCCCACCTACTATAAAATTTCATATAATTTGCATCCAGTTATAATATAATCTGTAATGACCGTATAAAGAGGAAAGGTGGTGGTATTGCTTTAATATTTTCTAACAACTACCACATTTCCTCCTACAACAAACCAATACCAAAATTAAATTCAGCAGAGTTTCTCATTACTTACCTATTGTCCTTTACATCCTCCTGGTGACAATACAGCTACACTGGAAGATTTTCTGCATTGGATATCCGTAACAATTCCACAAAAAAAAAAAAATACAACTAGGTGATGTAAATGTCATTGGTTGGACCTAACCTCTAACTCCTCTGCATCCAGTATGAACTTACAGGGTTTCACACAACTAATTAATAGCCCTACACGTTATAGCATAACATCAAATTCCTCATTAGACTGGATTCTGGTGTCATACCCTAGCAAATCACAACCACAGGTACAATGTCAGATTCTTTCAGTGACCATCTTTCAATCTGTACAACCAGACATCTCACACACCCACTTAAACAGCATGTTTATAATATAACATGCCACCTGTCCAAGTTTAACCCAGAAATATGCATTACTACCCTGTCATCCATTAACTGGAACAACATAAAAATCCTCCCCTTAGACGATAATGTAAATGAATTCAGTACAACTTTCCTGACAGCCTAGGACCCAGTGGAAGGAAGAAGCTAAAAACAAATAATGCAATTTTGCTATCCAAAAAAAGTAAAATAATAATGCAGGATAGACAAAAGGTGTATGAAGAATGGCAAAAATATAAAACTCTAGAATATTTTGGAAATTTTGAATACTCTGCAACTGTACTAAAAGCCAAATAAATGAAGACAAAGAACTATACTATAACAAGTTTCAAAACAACAGTAACACAAACCTAAAGAATTCTGTCAGCCATTAAAGAGATTTTACATCCCAGTGAAAAAAATTCAACCCCGTGGAATTGCAACAGAATTCAACTCTTATTTCATAGATAGCATAGCATCCCTAACCAAGAATTCCCCAATATCCAATCCCAACCCTACCCAACAGCCACATATCACCACATCCACTTTCATCTTCAAATCTGTGCCACGTCCTATATAAAACTACTCAGACCATGCTCTACTTCAGCTGATGACCATCCAAGTGAGCACCTTAAAATAGCAGCTAAGAGCATTGCCTATCTGGTCTCAGTACTTTATAAATAGGTCAGTCCAGGTATCCCACGTTCCCTCTCTCTGGGGAAAAAATTACACATTATTGCTGTACACAAAGGAGGAAATTCAACAGACATTACTAATTTTAGACCTATAGCAATCTTATCCCACCTCTCCAAAATACTTAAAAATGTATTTAGAAACAATTGCTAAATTACTTCCTTTAGGGAGAACTCTTTTCCCCCCAGAGAAAATGGCTGCTGTCCCTCGCAAAGTACTAACACTGCACTTCCAACCTATATAGATACTGCTAATAAAGCTAGAGATAATTGCAAACTAGTCTTCTTCTTATTCCTGGACTTCTCTTATGCCTTTGACACAGTTTGTCATGACAAACGTCTTCATATGCCATCACTAGGTCTAACTCAGGCCACCCTTTCTGTGGTTCAAAAGCTACTTGTCCAATAGGTATCAGACAGTAAAATGGCTCTCCACCCTCTCTCTATATCTGCCTGTCACTGTCAGTGCACCACAAGGCTGTATCCTTAGTCCCCTCCTCTTTAACATTCTCACCAACACCTTCCATGCATCTAGACAACAGGCCTCCCTAATACAGTACACAGATAACTCCACACTAGTATGCACATCTGAAAACCTGGCACACCTCCAAAAAAATCACTTAGGAAGCTTTAACAGTCACTGAAGCATGGCTTTGTAACTTTATAACTCACAACTTATGCTCACTCCCCAAAAAAGCTCTCTCTCTCTCTCTCTCTCTCTATATATATATATATATATATATATATATATATATATATCTCAATCCCTCTCTCATGAAAAAACAAAATTTAAAGTCCTCTGTCTTAGTGATACAACCATTGAAGTCACTTCTCATAGCAAATTCTTAGGGATGATATTGGATGATACTCTTAACTTAACTTTGACCTGCATACACAAAATATGCAATAACAAACTCACCAAAAATATAGGGATGCTTTACAGAGCCAAAATATTTCTAACCAGTGCATCTAAAACTTCACTTACCACTACTTCTCATCCTCTCTTCACTAATTTATGGCACTCCTATATTTACTAAACTCCTTGCATCACAAAAATTAAAAGATGAATAATGCTGAAGCAAAATGGCTAAATTTGCAGCAAATACCCATTTCAGAACCCGCCACTGTATCACACTAAAAAGGGTAAATTGGTTAAAACTACCCCAACAACTGACATATACACATAAAATAGTAATGTTAATAAACCAACTGTGCAGGATCCACCCAGGCATTCGTACAAACCATATCAGGCAAAGTCCTTCTGATAGAGCACAATACACAAGCCAAAGAGAAGCCCTTAAAAGTACTAAAAAGCACTTAAAAGCACTAAAATCTTGCTTGTCGCCTTGTCAATCTATTACTTTTATAGGCGCAAAATTGGACACCGTACAACTTTCAGCAAAGTTAACAGACCAAAGAATCTTGGACATTCAAAATCACGTCCAGGTGATTCTTCTCAGCAACAAAATTCAGGCCAGATTTGCTCTGAAAGTATTGGGTCTTATGGCGGCCGCCATAACACTTCTTCTCTTTGCCCGCTTTTACATGCGTCTTCTACAATGGATGCTATTCGCCCAATGGTCCTTTCAACAACTTCCCATGTGTCACAGGATCATAATAACTCCAACTTGCAAAAGGCATCTGACCTGGTGGATATTGTCCCCTCAAGTCCATCAGGGCAGACCCTTTTTTCCTCCTGCCCCAGTCGCCACGGTTACATCGGATGCCTCCCTGATCGGGTGGGGGGGGCATTATCAGGGCAGGATGGTCCATGGCACTTGGCAACCTTTCGAATACCACCTGCACATAAATGTCCTAGAGATGAGAGCAGTGCTTTTAATGTTGCAAGCCCTCAACGACTCTCTTCCCCTGGGAACTATTGCAGTCCAAACGGACAATATGTCCGTAGTGTGGTATATCAACAAACAGGGCGGAACCAAGTCCTATCCACTGTGTCGAGAGGCTCTCAGACTTTGGCAGTGGGCAATCTCTTCTCAGTGGTTTCTGATAGCAACGCATATCCCCGGGAAATCCAACATCATAGTGGACAGGTTGAGCAGAGCTATTCTCATGCCTCATGAGTGGTCTCTCAAACAATCAGTGACGGAAGAGATTTTTCAGGAGTGGGGCCTTCCTTGCTGCGACCTTTTTGCTACACCTCAAAACAGCAAATGCCCAGACTTCTTCTCTCTTCCCCCTTCCAGGCCATCCCCCCAGAGACGCTCTAACACAAGATTGGCCCCGGGGACTTCTTTATGCCTTTCCCCCCTTTCCTCTGATACCTCGAGTAATTCAGAAAGCAACCGCCTTGAGAGCCAAGTTGATTCTCATTGCCCCTTATTGGCCTCGACAGATATGGTTTCCGTTCCTACATCGTTATCTCTTGGTACAGCCATGGCATCTGGACCCGGTTCCAGATCTTCTGACCCACCAGTTGGGGCAGCTGCAGCAATCCATACCTTCTCTCAACCTCACTGCTTGGTTGCTCCACTTCCATCCTTAGCCAGGCTTCCTATGATTTCTAATCCCGTCCGGGATATCATAGTAGCTTCCCTTAAATCTTCCACCAGAAGGATTTACACTAGTAAATGGCAACGTTTCTCCTTCTGGGCAAAAGCTAGGAATATAGACCCCTATACTGCTCCGATTCATTCGGTTTTGGACTTCCTAGCAGAGATTTTTCATTCAGGATCTTCTTCCTCCACAGTAAAAGTTCATCTGGCAGCCATTTCGAATTTTCATATAGGCTTTTTGGACCACAACATTATGTCACATAAACTTTGCAAGGCATTCCTTAGAGGTATCTTTTTACTTAAACCTCCGATTAGAGACCCCCCACCACAGTGGGATTTAAATTTAATTTTATCATCCTTGATTCTTCCCCCTTTCGAACCTGCGGCTGCCTGTTCACTGAAATTTCTTTCTTGGAAGACACTTTTTCTAGTCACCATTACTTCTGCCAGGAGAGTATCTGAGCTTCATGCTCTCTGCGTTCGTCCTCCCTACCTAATCTTCCACAAAGACAGGGTATCTCTAAGGACTAATCCGTCTTTCTTACCCAAAGTGGCATCGCAGACGAACTTAAATCAATCCATTGATCTTCCAGTTTTTTTCCCAAATTATTCTGATAGAGCGGAACAAAAACTACATTATCTTGATGTTCACCACCAACTCAGATATTATCTGGACAAAACTAAACATTTTAGGAAATCTGATCAACTGTTTCTATCCTATGCAGAGAACAGGAAAGGCCTTCCAGTCTCCAAGGTGACTTTATCTAGATGGCTGTCTTCTGTGATTACTTACATTTATCAGCTCAGAGGCAAAGAGTTGATTTCTAGGCCAAAAGCCCATTCTACCAGAGCTCTAGCTACATCTACAGCTTTTCAGGCTAGACTTCCAATAGACACTATTTGCGCAGCCACATGGGCCTCTCCTCATACCTTTGTTTCACATTACAAATTAGACTTGGCCTCCAGAGACAGAGCGAATTTTGGTTCCACCATTCTCAAGAGTCTGTTCCATTGAGCCACCCAGGATAGAGGTGCTAGGACGGTCCCATCCAGCAAGAATGAAGGCAAGATTGACAACTTAACATTAAGAAGTTATGTACCTACCATAATGTTCCATGTTAGTTGTCTTCTCTCGCCTTCTTTCTTGCGTCCCGCCCTCCATCCCCCTAGCCTGGTCAGACCGAGAAGATTATGCCTCTTCTCTTAAGAGGTTTTATCCTTTTTCTAGCTATTCAGCTTCTAGGGTCACTAGATTAGATTGATCCTTTTCAGAGGATTATGATTATTATGATTGTCATTTTTAGTATTATTACTTTTTCTTCCTCCTCTCCAGTTGGAAGAATACATTGCTTAATTTCCTTAGCTACCAAACGAGATCTGGGTAGTCTCCGCCTTGCATCATGGGATATAGGGTTGCCTCGAGCTGGTAAAATTAGCTCTCGAGCTTAGTAAGTGGCGCTCCGAACCCATCCATCCAGCAAGAAAGAAGGCGAGAGAAGACAACTAACATGGAACGTTATGGTAGGTACATAACTTCTTAATTTCTTCAATCTTCAGTCTTTTTAACTAGAGCCAGTTACAGCAAAGTGCTCTCCATATATAATTCTCAAACTCACTAGATGTACAAACATGAGATGGAAGTGGCACAATATATTATATATTGTTATTATATGTTCCCCTCTCATTTTGTCAGAATATGTGAAGTCTGACTAAAGCTAAAACTACAGCCAGCTAATCTTTATTATGTACTTAGCTTGTACTAGAGCTGTTATTATTATAAAATATTTACACAACACCTGTATTTCTGTGTTAAAATATTTCTATGTCAGTAGGTGTGTGTCCAGAGTGGTCACTGGTGGTATACTGACAGTATGAGAGAATAGCTCAAGACTAAAATAGTTATATTTCTTGTCTTCTTTTGTTTAGAAACTGACTGTGGTAGCCCTGTTTTTGTGCCAAACGCAGAGGTAATGTGGAATGGTACAAGCAAAGTTGGTAGCACGGCAGAGTATCACTGTAAGGAAGGCTTTTATTCTGCAGGAAAGAATATCTCAGTCTGCAACTCTGATGGAGAATGGACAAAGCCCTCCCTGGTCTGCAAAGGTAACCATAAAACAGCAGTATTTCTTCTTAAACTGTTAATTTTGGTATGGAACAGGTACAGCCGCACACTTATTGGTCTCTAGAGGGATATAATTGAAACAGACTGACAGAAAAATGATTGGTTGGAAATGTGGTCAGTGTTCACGGAATGCTGCCCTGAGATGTTGCACATATTGTGTGTTTCTGAAACCTTATGGTAGGTTAAAATCAGGAAATGTTTGACCCTGAGGGTTGAAGCCACCAGTGTAAAAATGTTTTTGCAGACTGGTTTGATGATGATACACATTTTGACAGATACCACCTCATATATAATTCCAGGTTTATATAGAATACAACTAACTTTATGAGCACCTGTTGTGTAATCCTGTCAAGATAATCACATATCAAAAGCAAGCTCTGTGCTTTCAAATTTAGTACATGATATAATAAATAGATACCGCTTCAAAAAAGCACAGAAGTAAAGGAAGTGATCCAGTGCCATGGCTGATGCTGGTGACATTTGTAGACTGGAGCAGTAACATCACTTACAGTAAAATCAGACATCTTAGTGGTAAGTGTCTCCTTAACTAAGGGTCTGTTCAGGTATCTCTAGTAGTCTGGCTAGGTTATGTAAGAGGGCATTAGATTAGTTACACACATAGTCATATCTGATACCTTTCTTGCTGAAGCTAAGAGCAGAATAACTGTTTCAGCAGAATTCTGTATCCGTGTTTACCATTACCTTTGTTCATGGAACACATGGACACCATTATTTATTAGGTGAAAGTTGTTATGCTGGAGTGAGAATTTGGTCTATTGTTCCTGCATACATCTGCTATTGGTACTTAGTTAAATAGTGCTTTGAGAAATCAGCTCAGTTATTCCAGCAAAGCTGCAAATTGCTTATAAGCACAAAGATATCACAGACTGTACAGAAATAAATGAGCGTCCAATGTACACTGTCTTGCATTATCCAGTTAGTATTATTTTCCACTTTCAGAAAATGAGTGCAGGTCCTGTACAAATGGGCATTGCCTACTCCTTTCACATTCTGTGACATCTTTTCCAAACAATCATCCCTTTGTCTGAACTGAGGGGCAACCTAATTGTCATCAGTTCCAGGGTTTCCTACTTCCTTCATTGCTCATATCTTTTTGCAGCCATTTTGGGATTTCATATAAGATGCTGAAAGAAAATAGCAGGTCTGAGTTTACCAAGTCATGTATGCATCCCTGTGGTTAACAAACACAGCAGCATGACCTTCCTTAGCTTTGCTTATTGTGTCCTAACCTTTCATAACATTTGCCCACCTACTATAAAATTTCATATAATTTGCATCCAGTTATAATATAATCTGTAATGACCGTATAAAGAGGAAAGGTGGTGGTATTGCTTTAATATTTCCTAACAACTACCACATTTCCTCCTACAACAAACCAATACCAAAATTAAATTCAGCAGAGTTTCTCATTACTTACCTATTGTCCTTTACATCCTCCTGGTGACAATACAGCTACACTGGAAGATTTTCTGCATTGGATATCCGTAACAATTCCACAAAAAAAAAAATACAACTAGGTGATGTAAATGTCATTGGTTGGACCTAACCTCTAACTCCTTTGCATCCAGTATGAACTTACAGGGTTTCACACAACTAATTAATAGCCCTACATGTTATAGCATAACATCAAATTCCTCATTAGACTGGATTCTGGTGTCATACCCTAGCAAATCACAACCACAGGTGCAATGTCAGATTCTTTCAGTGACCATCTTTCAATCTGTACAACCAGACATCTCACACACCCACTTAAACAGCATGTTTATAATATAACATGCCACCTGTCCAAGTTTAACCCAGAAATATGCATTACTACCCTGTCATCCATTAACTGGAACAACATAAAAATCCTCCCCTTAGATGATAATGTAAATGAATTCAGTACAACTTTCCTGACAGCCTAGGACCCAGTGGAAGGAAGAAGCTAAAAACAAATAATGCAATTTTGCTATCCAAAAAAAGTAAAATAATAATGCAGGATAGACAAAAGGTGTATGAAGAATGGCAAAAATATAAAACTCTAGAATATTTTGGAAATTTTGAATACTCTGCAACTGTACTAAAAGCCAAATAAATGAAGACAAAGAACTATACTATAACAAGTTTCAAAACAACAGTAACACAAACCTAAAGAATTCTGTTCAGCCATTAAAGAGATTTTACATCCCAGTGAAAAAAATTCAACCCCGTGGAATTGCAACAGAATTCAACTCTTATTTCATAGATAGCATAGCATCCCTAACCAAGAATTCCCCAATATCCATTCCCAACCCTACCCAACAGCCACATATCACCACATCCACTTTCATCTTCAAATCTGTGCCATGTCCTATATAAAACTACTCAGACCATGCTCTACTTCAGCTGATGACCATCCAAGTGAGCACCTTAAAATAGCAGCTAAGAGCATTGCCTATCTGGTCTCAGTACTTTATAAATAGGTCAGTCCAGGTATCCCACGTTCCCTCTCTCTGGGGAAAAAAATACACATTATTGCTGTACACAAAGGAGGAAATTCAACAGACATTACTAATTTTAGACCTATAGCAATCTTATCCCACCTCTCCAAAATACTTAAAAATGTATTTAGAAACAATTGCTAAATTACTTCCTTTAGGGAGAACTCTTTTCCCCCCAGAGAAAATGGCTGCTGTCCCTCGCAAAGTACTAACACTGCACTTCCAACCTATATATATACTGCTAATAAAGCTAGAGATAATTGCAAACTAGTCTTCTTCTTATTCCTGGACTTCTCTTATGCCTTTGACACAGTTTGTCATGACAAACGTCTTCATATGCCATCACTAGGTCTAACTCAGGCCACCCTTTCTGTGGTTCAAAAGCTACTTGTCCAATAGGTATCAGACAGTAAAATGGCTCTCCACCCTCTCTCTATATCTGCCTGTCACTGTCAGTGGACCACAAGGCTGTATCCTTAGTCCCCTCCTCTTTAACATTCTCACCAACACCTTCCATGCATCTAGACAACAGGCCTCCCTAATACAGTACACAGATAACTCCACACTAGTATGCACATCTGAAAACCTGGCACACCTCCAAAAAAATCACTTAGGAAGCTTTAACAGTCACTGAAGCATGGCTTTGTAACTTTATAACTCACAACTTATGCTCACTCCCCAAAAAAGCTCTCTCTCTCTCTCTCTCTATATATATATATATATATATATATATATATCCCAATCCCTCTCTCATGAAAAAACAAAATTTAAAGTCCTCTGTCTTAGTGATACAACCATTGAAGTCACTTCTCATAACAAATTCTTAGGGATGATATTGTATGATACTCTTAACTTAACTTTGACCTGCATACACAAAATATGCAATAACAAACTCACCAAAAATATAGGGATGCTTTACAGAGCCAAAATATTTCTAACCAGTGCAACTAAAACTTCACTTACCACTACTTCTCATCCTCTCCTTACTAATTTATGGCACTCCTATATTTACTAAACTCCTTGCATCACAAAAATTAAAAGATGAATAATGCTGTAGCAAAATGGCTAAATTTGCAGCAAATACCCATTTCAGAACCCGCCACTGTATCACACTAAAAAGGGTAAATTGGTTAAAACTACCCCAACAACTGACATATACACATAAAATAGTAATGTTAATAAACCAACTGTGCAGGATCCACCCAGGCGTTCGTACAAACCATATCAGGCAAAGTCCTTCTGATAGAGCACAATACACAAGCCAAAGAGAAGCCCTTAAAAGTACTAAAAAGCACTTAAAAGTACTAAGAAATTCTACAAGTATTCACTCAAATGCCTTTTCAGACCACAAGTTCTTTCAAATAGTTCCTTCCAATAAATCCAATTGCGTAGTAAACAGTAACTTTTATTCACTCAAGTAAAAGTGGTAAGCGCTATGTAGCTTTTTCAAACCATAATGAATCCATTCACAAAGCTCGTATATATATATATATATACGTATAAGCACCTCCTTATTACATTTAATTAGACAATAAAACAATAAATCAATTAGCTTAACCTCAGTTTTTAAAGGAATATTCAAATTTCAAGTACCTTAATAGCTTAAAATACTGTTCAAATAAACTACATATGCTTACTACAATTCTAAAAGCAATGTATATTTTTAAAACATATATCATGCATATGAATTAATTAAGATATAGTATACAATAATATACAATAATAAACTTTATATTAAAAATATATATGAATTGTTAAAACATGTACTAAAATCTATTCAATATTTAATAATTAACATTTAATATTTAATACCCCTCCTTTAAAGTAGGTTTTAAGAATTTTTTCATTGAGTCCAGGGGATTATGTGCCTGTAATCCAATTATCCAACCTGTTTCTATTTGTTCAGTACGACGTTATCTCCCCTCTTTGATTAGGTATGTTGGTTTGCATAATCATAAACTTAAAAGAATGTGTAGGCCCCTCCTTAAGAACATGTTTCGAGAGTGCATTAACCTCAGATTTAATTCTAATTTGATAAACATGTTCCCTTATTCTATTTTTTAACTTTCTGTCTGTTTTACCCACATAGAACACACTGCATTCTATGCAGGTGGCCAAATACACTAAATGTTCTGAATTACAAGACCCAGTAACATTAAAAGTGTAAACCTTAGAAGTAAGGGGATGCACAAACAAATTATCAGTACTAATGTATACACAAAAGTTACATTTACCACATGGTGTGGTTCCATTAAAACCTGCCTGACTGGTTCTAACGTTACTTGGGAAGCATAGTAGTCTATGTAAATTCTGTTTATTTTTATATATAAACTGAGGATGTTCACCCACTAACTCCTTAATACCAGGATCAGTTGTTAAAATATCCCAGTGTCTACTAAACACATCTTTAATTATTTTTATATTTTGAGTATAAAATAAAGCCACTTTCTGCTGCTTGCCTTCATTTTCACTCTCTACTTTGTGTTGATCTATATAAAAACTCCTACCTCTATCTGAAAAATAAGGACATGCTTTATTTTCCCTTTCTTGGTACACCTCCGAAAAACATTCCATGACTTCTGTATGTTTATAATTACATGCTAACAGCCTTCCATTCAAAATTTTCAACTCAGCCTCATAGTTACTCTGTAGGGGGTTCAACCTAGAAGCTCTAATGGCTTGTCCTTTAATAATATTGGTGAAGATATGTTGTGGGTGCATACTATTTCTATGTAACAATGTATTTTTATAACAGTTTTTCCTGTGTACCCCAGTATTAAAGTTCCCATTTTCTAAACGCTGTATAGACACGTCTAAGTAAGCTATATTGTCCTTAGAGCTGACCATGGTAAATTTTAAAAATGAAGTGGACAAATTCATTTCTCCATGAAATCTATTTAAATCTTCAGCTGAACCATTCCAAAGAAAAAATAAATCATCTACAAATCGTCTGTAAAAACAGACGAACCTTTGAAACATTTCAGAATGAAAAAGTTTTTGTTCTTCCCACAATGCCATTACTAGGTTGGCGTAGCTATTGGCACAAGAAGTGCCCATAGCTACGCCATCCTTTTGTAAGTACAAGCGTTCTTCAAACAAAAAAACAGATAAGATCTCTACGATGCACTGGGAAATCAGAATGTCTATCCAAGTAAGTCCCAATACTACTAATTCCTGCTTCATTAGGTATACTTGTAAATAATGAATTAACATCCATGGTTACCATAGTAATTGAATCAACATCCTGTAAGTTCATCATCTCAGCATAAAAGTCTAATAGAAACTGTTTAGAATCTCGCAATATGAAAACATTTGTGCTCACTATAGGCCTCAGCATCTTCACAATAAACACTGATAAAGGTTCTGTGACCCACCCTTGACCTGAGACAATTGGTCTCATAGGGGGGGCAAATGAATCTCATAGGGGGGGGCAAATGACATTACTATTTTATGTGCTTCTTTTCATACTGTGCAGGTACCTTTGTTTGCTAGTGGTACTTCTTATTATTTATCCATTTTACTACTTTCAATACCACGAGCTAACCATGGCTGATTCGTTGGAGAATAACGTTGAGTTGCCTTATAACCCCATTAATATTCAACTGACGCGAATGGTATATCCCAGACTACAGACTTGCATGACTGCTGACGTCAACCCACTCCTTGAGCTTGAGCTAGTGATGGCTAGTAATGGCGTTTCATTGGAAAATAATGTTTTTTTGTTTGAAGAATGCTTGTACTTACAAAAGGATGGCGTAGCTATGGGCACTTCTTGTGCCAATAGCTACGCCAACCTAGTAATGGCATTGTGGGAAGAACAAAAACTTTTTTATTCTGAAATGTTTCAAAGGTTCGTCTGTTTTTACAGACGATTTGTAGATGATTTATTTTTTTCTTTGGAATGGTTCAGCTGAAGATTTAAATAGATTTCCTGGAGAAATGAATTTGTCCACTTCAGTTTTAAAATTTACCATGGTCAGCTCTAAGGACAATATAGCTTTCTTAGATGTGTCTATACAGCGTTTAGAAAATGGGAACTTTAATACTGGGGTACATAGGAAAAATTGTTATAAAAATACATTGTTACATATAAATAGTATGCACCCACAACATATCTTCACCAATATTATTAAAGGACAAGCCATTAGAGCTTCTAGGTTGAACCCCCTACAGAGTAACTATGAGGCTGAGTTGAAAATTTTGAATGGAAAGCTGTTAGCACGTAATTATAAACATACAGAAGTCAAGGAATGTTTTTCGGAGGTGTACCAAGAAAGGGAAAATAAAGCATGTCCTTATTTTTCAGATAGAGGTAGGAGTTTTTATATAGATCAACACAAAGTAGAGAGTGAAAATGAAGGCAAGCAGCAGAAAGTGGCTTTATTTTATACTCAAGATATAAAAATAATTAAAGATGTGTTTAGTAGACACTGGGATATTTTAACAACTGATCCTGGTATTAAGGAGTTAGTGGGTGAACATCCTCAGTTTATATATAAAAATAAACAGAATTTACATAGACTACTATGCTTCACAAGTAACGTTAGAACCAGTCAGGCAGGTTTTAATGGAACCACACCATGTGGTAAATGTAACTTTTATGTATACATTAGTACTGATAATTTGTACATCCCCTTACTTCTAAGGTTTACACTTTTAATGTTACTGGGTCTTGTAATTCAGAACATTTAGTGTATTTGGCCACCTGCATAGAATGCAGTGCGTTCTATGTGGGTAAAACAGACAGAAAGTTAAAAAATAGAATAAGGGAACATGTTTATCATATTAGAATTAAATCTGAGGTTAATGCACTCACGAAACATGTTCTTAAGGAGGGGCCTACACATTCTTTTAAGTTTATGATTATGCAAACCAACATACCTAATCAAAGAGGGGGAGATGTACGTAATCGTACTGAACAAATAGAAACAGGCTGGATAATTAGATTACAGGCACATAATCCCCCTGGACTCAATGAAAAAATTCCCTTAAAACCTACTTTAAAAGGGAGGGGTATTAAATATTAAATGTTAATTATTAAATATTGAATAGATTTTTAGTACATGTTTTTAACAATTCATATATATTTTTTAATATAAAGTTTATTATTGTATATTATTGTATACTATATCTTAATTAATTCATATGCATGATATATGTTTTAAAAATATACATTGCTTTTAGAATTGTAGTAAGCATATGTAGTTTATTTGAACAGTATTTTAAGCTATTAAGGTACTTGAAATTTGAATATTCCTTTAAAAACTGAGGTTAAGCTAATTGATTTATTGTTTTATTGTCTAATTAAATGTAATAAGGAGGTGCTTATACGTATATATATACGAGCTTTGTGAATGGATTCATTATGGTTTGAAAAAGCTACATAGCGAAAGCGCTTACCACTTTTACTTGAGTGAATAAAAGTTACTGTTTACTACGCAATTGGATTTATTGGAAGGAACTGTTTGAAAGAAATTGTGGTCTGAAAAGACATTTGAGTGAATACTTGTAGAATTTCTTAGTACTTTTAAGTGCTTTTTAGTACTTTTAAGGGCTTCTCTTTGGCTTGTGTATTGTGCTCTATCAGAAGGACTTTGCCTGATATGGTTTGTACGAACGCCTGGGTGGATCCTGCACAGTTGGTTTATTAACATTACTATTTTATGTGCTTCTTTTTCATACTGTGCAGGTACCTTTGTTTGCTAGTGGTACTTCTTATTATTTATGACATATACACATCTTCTTACCATCTATAAAATTATCCAGCATCCATCTACTTGTCCAATACTAAATACAATTGTACACAGCTATGTTCCCGAACTGTCATGATTCACTGAACAAAAACTCCTCTCTGTCCTCAAACCTATCAAGTCTGCTGGGCATGGTCTGTACCCATACCATGTTGCTAAGGCCTGAAACACGATACATCAGGTCAGTTACCTCCCCCAAGTCCTTTCAAAACATTCTGAAAGACTTCTTAGCCAAAGTCTCGCTCTGTTCTTGCTCAACCCTAGTGTAAACTATAGCTCTAAGTATGAACAAGTATCAGTTCTTACCTTACATCTCCTTACCCTGCCTTCTTCACTCACTTCCTTACTTCTATCAATTTCTCTCCTCTAACTCTGTTTCTAAATATGCCATAGCCCTGTTCTCTCACTTCATATTCCAGTTCTTGTTTGTATTTTTCTATTTTACCTTTAATTTCTGTTTAAACTGGCTACACTTTCTCTAAATGTTAAATCATTGTCATATAAATTGCATCTATTCTTAACCAATGTTTTCACATTATGCCTAATTTGGTATAATTATTTAAACTGTACATGGTTTTGTATTATTTTTGTAGATTGTTAAATTATTGTTCTTAAAATATTTTTGTAATACATTGGTGCTTTTCTTTCTGGACCTCCACTGAAAATGGGCATCTATCCTAATGTCAATCAATCAATCAATAAATAAATAAATGAATAAATCCTGACGACGTCTGTGCTTTGACTGAGCAGTCTTTGCCATTATCAGCAGCTAGCAAGGCTCAAGGTCTTTATCATTCCTGTTCATTTCCTTACAGTAACCCTAGAAAAGATAAAGAACAAAAAAAACAGAGATTGTTGAAAGATGAAACAAAGAAATATGATATGGTACAATATTTATTCCTAGAAAGAAGACAGACTAATCAATACAAATAACACAGACAAAAAAAGAGCTCCAAAGATGTTTGAAGAGAAATACAGGCAAAGACATTCACAATAAAAAAATAAGATCATAAAGCTGGAATCTCTATATTAAAAGATTAGCAAGGCCAAAATAAACCAAATAGAAATGGAAGAGATATGCATATGCAAAGTGAAGGACTTAGTAATAAAATCTAAAACAGGCAATATTGCACCATGATGGGTCAATGAGTCTCCAGATGGAAGATGCAGCCAATATAGCAGGATTCATCTGAAGAAGATATGTCACAGGGCAATGATATTGTACCATCTGCAGAAGACTCGCATGGAAGTCTAGTAAGACTTACACAACAAGGGAAAGAGAGAACAAATAAGGTGCTGTCAGCCCAGAAGAAAATGATCCAAGGGAAGACCTGCTTCATTTAATAGAGATGGATAGTCATATTAAGATAGATTAAAGAAACAGATTACAGAAAATAAGGACTGTTTCATGTGATATAACAGAAATAAATAAGACATGCCACTGTGCAGATAAAGTAATAACTTATAAAGTGTTACCACAGAAATGTAGAGTAATGAAGTATTGAACAGAGAAAACTGTAGAAGAATGCAGAAAAGTGAATAAATCATCAAAATATCTAAAAAAAGATAGATGCGGTAAAAGTATAGTATCAAAACAGACCAGATTTATCATACATTATTTCCAATAATAAAGTAAAAAATATCAGTGCAAACAGTAAAATGTAGAGTATATACATTTAAATATAAAGGAAAAGTACAAAATACACAATTCATTGATTACTAGAAGAAGTTTTACAGAGAACTGAAAATCAAAGGAAAAGCTACAGCAGTAGAAAAAAAATAAAAAAAGAAGAAATAAGTGCACTTTGGAGAAGCATTTATGAATATGAACACTAGTGAACATAACAAAGATGACAAATGGACAAAAGGGTTAAAAGAAACAGTATGAAGCTCAAATTTAGAGGATATGAAATGGGATTAAGTAACAGCAAGAGACACTGATAAAACCTCCTAATGGGAATACCATGATTCCAGATGCAGTACCTAACTTCTGGCTAATGGTATTAGCATCTTTACAAAAAGATTTAGCCCATTTATTTATATGCACATCCCAACTGACACCAACCTGGTTGACAACAGGAAAAACACTACTACTCCTAGACATATTAAGAAATGCTGACACAATAACTTGTCTTCTGACAGTATATAAATTATCTACTGGAACTGATACAGAAATATTTTAAAGCCATCTAAAAAATCAATCCACACACCTGAATAAAAAGGTAATAAAAGAAAGTTATATGGAGCAAAGGATCAGCAACTGTTAAATAAAGCTGTAACAAAGAACTGTAAAATGGTAAGAATATAAGCATGGCATGGATAGATTGCACAAAAGCATTCAGAAGCATCCCACTTTCATGGATAATGGAATGCTCATCTCCCTGGGAGAACGCTGAACCTGAATGTTAACCCAAATGTTCAATGAATAGCCTCTCAGCTGGCAATGCTAATGTACTTTACCAGATATCCTTACAGGAACACCCCTATCAGGAGATTTTTTTGGCTTTAATTTTCCATCCATGTTAACAGCAAAAGTTTTAATTTAAAACTTGTCCACCATGATAACACAATAAATGCCTTTTAAAAATCATCCTCCACCTGATATTGCCAACACTCATTAAAAAAAAAAAAAAAAAAAGCAATAAACCCTTTCATAAGCCACCAGAGCGCCCACCACTAGCAAAATGAATAAGCCCATAATAATGAGCCATAACAGATGCTGACAATCATTACAGCTTCAAGGGAGAGTCCCTTCTCCTCACAGCCCTTTAGGTGAGCTCTGTTCACAGAGCAAGCTTCTTTTTCCCTCCAGTTAAAGACAAGAGTTTGAGAAGCTCCATTCATGGAACAAGCCTTTTTCCATCTCCGGTAAAAGACAGAAACACTCACACGTAACTTCACACTAAGACCACACTCAAATAAATGGTTATAACTGGTCCCCCGCCCTTTAGAGGGGACATTTAACAACAAGAACTCACAGTGATTTCTAGGCAGAGCTAATAAAGCAGTAAAGTGAAACCACTGATAACTCTAATCTTTTGAGATAATGTTGAGCTCTACAATTTTTAACATGTTCTTACTGGAATGTAATTAGAATGTTGATCGTTATTAGTACTCTATTTAAGCTGTTCTATAAATCACTTTTTTCTGGATAGCCTATAAATCAGTAAGGATAATTTTGGCACCCTTTTTTGTAGCTGAAAATGCAACTACTTATGTCACTGGAGGGGGAGGGTTATGGCCCCTTTGGATTGTCTCAACCAATAGACAAGCCTGAAGGCGGACTATTCCCCTTACACACCCCAGAGCCACTGTAATAAATACTGTACTTTTTACAAAGTTTATTCATTGTTAAGGAACAGCACTCATCTGCCTCTTACTCTGAATAAAAATCTGTAAAGAACTAAGGCATCCAAAGTCTTTGTTTCTCACCTGGGATTAGAGACTAATAACGTCCTTATCAGGAGGAAGACACTTCACTTATCCTCCAAATGTCCTTATCAGGACAGCAATAATTATCACAGAACTGTCCTTGTTAAGACAAATTTTTTTATTTTATTTAGATGGTTACATGTAAACATCCTTATTAGGATGACCACATCATAAGAGGGAGATTTGTTTAAATACAAAAGTCCTTATCAGGAATCTAATGTATGAAACAACCACTTTAGACTGAATACCCTTTTAAAATCAGTTTCATTGAGTAAAAATCCGAGACTGACAACGGGGGCTGTTTTTTTCATAGAGACTTTGTCACTCAGACTAAAATGTCCTTTTCAGTATGACTGCTGATCCACAAAGAAACTATAAACTACAAAACGTCATTGTAAGGATTGGTTATGGCTTGCTCTTCTCTGAATAAGCCACAGTCCCAACTTCCTTTTTGGGACAGTTGAGATTGTTTCTGGACTGCTGAAATCTAGGAATAAAGTCCAAAATATAAATTAATAATAAAGTCTAAGCTGTTACAACTTCCTGCTTTGGTGTGATGACTGACCACCAAACATCAGTGAATCAGTTGGGCAAGAAAATAAGAAACATGCTTCATGCTTATCAAATGATATGTAAAAAGTAGTTCACACCAAGATTATATATCCCTTGGTCTGAAAAAGATATGGACCTCCTTGAAAATAACTAGCCCCCGGATTTAGCAAGCCCTGCATGGTGTGCAGGAACAGAGCAAGAGTTCCTGGAGGCAATATGGCCGCCGTGCGAGCCAGGAATAAGCTGCAGGGACGTGCACGAGCACTCCTGCACTATTCCTGCATGGACACAGCTCATGTATGCAAATTACCCCATTTGCAGGTGAAAACAATGCAAATGAGGTGAATTTGCGAT
Organism: Protopterus annectens; assembly: GCF_019279795.1. Classification (NCBI taxonomy): domain Eukaryota; kingdom Metazoa; phylum Chordata; order Ceratodontiformes; family Protopteridae; genus Protopterus; species Protopterus annectens. The sequence continues at coordinate 752,094,009 of NC_056728.1, read as the reverse complement.
CCAGGAAGCTGTCGGCCAGCTGTGCAGGACTAGTGTAGTGTGCAGAAATATACTCGGTTAGTAACCGAGTATATTTCTGCAAACTACAAAACTGAGCCATGACAGCTCCAAATAAAGTGTGTATATTATATGGAAACCATGCCAATGGACAAATATATGGCCATTGGCATGGAAAACAGATGCAAAAATAAAAAAATAACTTTTATTTTTTTTAGCCGAATTTGGTTGTTTAAGCATAGGACAGCGACATGCAAATGGGATCGGGACAAAAATATAAAAAATAACCTGAAATAAACATTCTAACCAAGTTCACTATTTTGCCATTATACTCAATGGCAGATAGAAGACAACATGACCAATGACTATTGGTTGCTAAAGGGGGAGGCTCAGTGTAGGACCTGTAACTATGCATTAGCAGGCAATCCTATGCAAATGAGAGGAATAATACTGAATCCCAGATTTCCCCCCAATGCTAGTCAGCACCCAACAGTGTAAGTGCAGGAATAGCATGGTTCAAGACTAAGAGTTAGCTGACATCATAGGGGGTGTGTCAGGCATACTGTAAGCAGATTGGAGCCTTGTGGCTCGGGTTTGCCCTTAGCTTAGCAGAGCTAAGCAAAGGGGTGTATCTGAGGCTGCCTAGCACTCTTTACATTGACAAAGCAAGTGTGCACGTTGTGCACCGGGTTTTAAAGGAAAAAAAAAAAAGTAAACCAGGAAATAGCAGCTCTGTGCACATTTGAGCACTGTGTTTATGCGGTGTGCCCCCGGCCTTAAACACAAAGGCAGTTGGAGGGGAAAACAGCAGTAGGAAGGTAATCAAGGAGAGCTAGCATAGCTGACAGGTGAAATGTATCAGAATCAGCCAATTACACAGGCAGCAGCCCAGCCAATAGCACTACTATAAACTATACAAACACCTTCCCTCTGGTTTTTCCCACATTCTGTACACCACCGGTGTATACAAGCGGGGAAATTTTAACAAACAAAAACAACAAAATGATAGGGGCTGCAGCAGCTATCATACATCAACATGTGGAAGAGGCTGAGGATGGTGAGGATGAGAATGCTGTCAACCAACTCACAGTGAGGAGACAGAGAAGAGTGTACAGACCCAGGGTAACCTACCAGGGGATACATGAGCTGGAGATAGTGGAGCACTGTAGGGTGGACAGGGACCTCCTACAGCAAATTGTTGAGCTGTGCTGGCCACGCCTGACACACAGAACTAACAGAGGGGAACCCATCCCAGTGGATACCAAGGTATGTGTAGGCCTAACAATACTAGCCACAGGTACTTTCCAAAGGACAACTGAGGATATGATGGGGATCTCACAGGCATCAGCATCCAGGGTACTCCACCAGTTCCTGGATGCCATGTCAGCACATGCCAGTGAGCACGTATAATTCCCCAACACCTGTGATGTGTTGGCCAGCAATATGTGTCTCTTCCACCAAATAGCAGAATACCCTGATGTAGTGGGTGCTATAGACTGCACACACATATACATCAAAGCACCACCCACTGAGCAGGGTAGGGTCTACATCAACCGCAAGGGCTTCCCCTCCATCAACTGCCAGGTCATGTGCGATGCCCAGGGCATTATAATGAATGTGTGTGCTGTCTGCTCTGGAAGCTATCACAACTCCCACATCTAGCATCTGATGCAGCTGTACCAGAGATTTGCCAACGGGGACATCCGTTACGGTCACCTAGTGGGGGATGCTGGTTACGCACTGGAGCCATGGCTGATGACACTCATCAGAAATGCACACACCCCGAACAAGAACTCCATAATGAGGCACACGCACAGACCAGAATTATAATAGAGCATGTGTTTGGGATACTCAAGTCACGGTTCCGGTGCCTGGACACATCCGGTGGAGCCTTGCAGTACTCACCAGCTACATGTACTCAAATTGTCATCGTATGTGCCATGCTACACAATATGATCCTGCGGAAACAGCTGCAGCATGAACAGCATGGGGCAGGGCCACACAGCCCCCCACCATTGCCAAGGCCTGCACAGGCACAGAGTGACTTGGAGGAGGAACAACCTGAGCCTGCCCCAGTAGGCACAAGTAGGTGTGCCCAGTATGCCCTGGCCTTGGCAAAGAGGCAATGCGTAGCACATACACTGACACAGTAGGGACCCAGGGAATGACACCTCTCTCTGACTCGCACATACGGTGAAAGGGATGCCAAACATGACACTACCTGTGCTCAACCATGTATAGTGTACTATGTGCATCTGACATAGGCAGCCCTCCAGCACCATTCTCATTACTGGCACAGCCACAAGGTAAGTCACTCTTCCTACCAATTGCTGAATGGAGTAGTATGTGTTGTTACTTGTATGTATGGTATGGATGTGAGGATGCAAGGGAATCGGGTGGCAGAATGGGATCCCAGCAGATAATAGACACCTATAGTGGGAGCATGAGATCTGTAACAAATACTGGTGTCACCATAGTAGCCAGTACTACACATGGTGACAAAACCCACTGCAGGAAATGTGCTGGGCCACATGTGTGTTCATATGACACACACATGCCAGTCAGGGAGGTTCACATACCCAACAACAGTCTCAGCCAGCAGGACAGGTGTAGACAAACACAAAAAAAAGGTTGGGCTAAGACCTCTGAATGATGGCTATGGGTATCTCCCCCCCCACCCCCCGCAGGCCTACACAGACAGACTACAACAGGTCAGGCAGTGGGATGTTAGTTCTGAAGGGTAAGAAGTCAGAAACTGATATGTAGGTCAATTAAACCTAAGACCTGTAGTACAATGATATGCCTCTAGTCAGCATGATAGGTTAGAATACAGAATGAAATGGAGTACCTGACATACCAGTACAGTCATAGCAAATGTGTACAAGTGTCAGGTGGCCCCCACAATCCTATGTAGAAATGTAGTAACAGTCAGGTGTGCCCCCCCCCATCCTATGTAGACACGTAGTAACACACAAGTGTGCCCCTCCCCCATTCATGTGTAGAAATGTAGTAACATGTATGTGTGGTTATAATAACAGTGGAGCACAGATTACCTGAGCTGGCCAAGGTAGCAATATAGATTGTAGCATGTGTACAATATGCAGGTTTGCATGTGTTAAGTTGGTGTGTGCTGTATATTGTGTGAGAGTGGTCAGTATGTATGCATTGTGAGGTTTGTCCTGGTGGCCATTGCCCAGTACTGCCGATGACGGGGTCAAGTCCTCACAACTGCAGTGCCAAACACAATGCTTCCCAGTATAACACATTCTAGCAGTAAGCCATTGTAAATGTTTGGAATTAATATGTGTTATCATCTGAAAGACAGACATGGCATGATTGTCGGGCCAGATATACAAGCAGTACACAGGGGGAAGTACCCCAGACAGACAGTGTATAATATGCAATTGTCAAATGGACACACCCTTGGAATTGTACATACAGGTTTGCAGCACATTATCTGGGCTTGCAGTAGGGAATACCAATGTCGCCTGGCCAAACACTGGCAGACCACAAAGGTCATAGGAATGAAGTATTGAGAGACAGCTGATGTCCCTGCACAAGCCAGCATAAGTGGAATGCCCCATGCATGTCTGTGAGTCAGATGCAAGTAGTGTCCATAGCACACATGCACAGAGCTCACCCAACCACCATCCACAGGTACCTCTCCGGTCTTATCCCTGCTGTTGGGAATGAGTACAGTATGACCCCTACTTGTCTATGGCAATAGCAAAAGAATGCAGCATGCAGAGCAGGTGTCCCATGCAGGTGTGTCCCTAGCTGTAAGCAGCACCCTGCCAGCATCCACACCATTGGATCAATACTGACAGAAAGTATTGGCATGAACACCTAGCACACCTACCTTTTTCACCCCAGGGGAATATACTGTATTGCACTCTGGGACTGTAGGACTGACAGAATGCAACAGCCTGCTATAGCTGGCTTGCATAACTACCAAATGGCTTACAGTCCTCTGCCAAAGGCCTGTGTCTCACCCGTACTGCCAATGTATGTCATGTCATGGACTCCCAAATAACAACATAACATAGTCCACAGAACCCATATGCAAGCTCATGTGGACAAACCACAGTAACATGTCCACCATGTCCTACTGCATGAACTGTGGACCAACACCAATATACTGCTGTGATGAGGTGATAACTATAGGGAAAGTATCAGAGAATGTTTGCATAATGTATGGAAGAGGATAGAATAATAGAGGGGGGTGGGAGCATGGGCAGCATGGAGTGTGTGATGTCCGAAACACAGCTGTGTGCATATACTATCCCTGGCTGCAAACACAAGAATGGGTGGCTACAAACCTGCTCATAAACCACAATGTGCAGGGGTAATGTCCTGACTTATGAGCCCTGCCTCTGGGTAACCTGTGTGAATCTGTACAGCTGTGAGGTATTGCCATAGCAAGATAAGGCCATACTGTCATGTCGATGGATATACAAGTATGGGATCCTCTGCCACCACTGTACCAAGGTGCTGAACCAGTTACACAGACCCAGCAGCAAGTGTCTGCAGCTTCCCCTCCAGAATGGCATGAATTTGCATGAATATGTAGGCGTTTGACCACAATACTGGACACAGCTGCATTCACCCTGTGTTCCCCAAGACATCACTGCAAGCAAATATGTCTACCTGACAGTACTCGACATAAAACATCACAGTGTATAACAGTACACATGTCTGAATATCTCTGCTATCACCAGGACCATGTAGCAAAAGCAGCACAGACACAATTACCTACAGTAACCCACTATCCTTTGCCTATTTTGACCCCATATTGTCAACTGATCTACAGATATCCTGCAGAAACAATTTGCTAGCCATAGGTGTAGAACACAAAAGTCTTCACTGGAGTACAATCTACCTGTAATGGAATCACACATGCAGTACAATAGGTCATACTGGGCATGCTGCCACACTTAGAGAAATAAAGGCAATGTCAGACAACAAAATACTGAAAGGTCATACTGTGCATGCTCACACACTTAAAGAAATGAAGCCCATGTCTGGCAACAACAGTGGGCCATACATATCTGACAGTTGCAGATGTTAGTGCATACACTCCTCAATATGCACCAGTCATGCTTTGCACACACATTGGATAGGAATGCATACATATATCCATGGACAACACACTATAATATGCTAAAAGTACACATACATAGATGTGTGAAAGAGAGTGACAGTGACAAAGAGCCATCCATCATAAGGCCTGTCCCACCCAGCACACAGCCAAATGGCTACAGCCACATGATGTGTAAATGTCGCTCACCATAGACATTTGCCTCTGGAATCCCTCAGCATTATAGCCACTATGGTGCTAGTGCTAACTGTGCAACATGACTGTACAAGGCAGTAATCATCTAGCAGTTGTATACACGTACCTGTGGAATATAAACATGTGTGTGCCTGAGTGTGGTGTGTCTGCCTCTAGATGAATGGGTTATGGCCCATGCACACACACTGCCCTCCCCATTGCCCTACTATGGCAAGCCTGCTGATGTCATTCACTTTTGGGGTAGGATTAGCTCAGTAATCTCTGTGGTGTGTCCTATAACTGCATAATGTTGTAGTGTGATAAACCAGTTAGGTAGAAGTTCTAATCCCAGACGTGGCAACTGTGTGTATTTGTCTGTGCAGGGATCAATGCTTTTTAGACTAGTCACACTCACTACAATTTCAAATGCCCTACTTTGGCATGCCTGCTGATGTCATTCACTTTGAACTACACCTTTGGGGAATGAGTAGCCCAGTAAATTCTGTGGCATGTCCTATAACTGCATAATGCTGTAGTGTGATAACCTAGTTAGGTAGGAGTTCTATTCCCAGACATGACAAGTGTGGATGTTTGTGTGTGTATAAGTTTGTCTTTGTAGAGAGACATGCTTCTGAGGCCATTCACAGTCACTATAACCTCCAGTGCCCTTTTTTGGCAAGCCTGCTGATGTCATTCACTTTGAACTGCACCTTTGAGAAGTAGCCTAGTAATCTCTGTGGTGCGTTCTATAACTGTATAATGCTGTAGTGTGATAACCTAGTTAGGTAGGAGTTCTAATGCCAGATGTGGCAACTGTGTGTGTTTGTCTGTGTAGGGATCAATGCGTTTTAGGCTAGTCACACTTACTACAACTTCAAATGCCCTACTTTGGCATGCCTGCTGGTGTCATTCACTTTGATATACCTTTGGGGAAGGAGTAGCCCAGTAAACTCCTGGGCGCATCCAATAACTCTGTAATGTTGTAGTGTGATAAACTAGTTACGTAGAAGTTCTATTCCCAGACATGGCAAGTGTGTTTGTTTGTCTGTGTAGGGTGCAATGCTTTTGTCATTCACTTTGATATACCTTTGGGGAAGGAGTAGCCCAGTAAACTCCTGGGCGCATCCAATAACTCTGTAATGCTGTAGTGTGATAAACTAGTTACGTAGAAGTTCTATTCCCAGACATGGCAAGTGTGTTTGTTTGTCTGTGTAGGGTGCAATGCTTTTGAGGCCATTCACAGTCAATACATCTTCCATTGCCTTACTTTGGCAAGCCTGCTGATGTCATTCATTTTGAAATACACCTTTGGGGAAGGTGTAATCCAGTAATCTCTGTGGTGCATCCTATAACAGTGTAATGCTGTAGTGTGATATACTAGTTCGGTAGGGGTTCTATTCCCAGACATGGCAAGTGTGGATGTTTGTTTGTTTGTTTGTCTGTGTAGGGAGCAATGCTTTTGAGGCCATTCACAGTCAATACAACCTCTATTGCCCTACTTTGGCAAGCCTTCTGATGTCCTTCACTTTGAAAGACACCTTTGGGGAAGGGATAGCCCAGTAATATCCCTGGTGCATCCTAAAACTGCATAATGCTTTAGTGTAATAAACTAGTTAGGTCGAGGTTCTATTCCCAGACATAGCAAGTGTGTTTGTCTTTGTAGGGTGCAATACTTTTGAAGCCATTCACAGTCAATACAACCTCCATTGCCCTTCTTTGGCAAGCCTGCTGATGTCATTCACCTTGAGCTACAACTTTGGGGAAGGAATAGTCCACTAATCTTTGTGGCATGTGCTATAACTGCGTAATGCTGTAGTATGATGTACTAGTTAGCTTGGAGTTTCGATCCCAGACATGGTAACTATAAGACTTGGTGTCTGTGTGCTTGTCTGTGTTTGTCATTCGTATCCTGTGTGGAGGTGGCTGTGAGTGTGTAACAACTGGGCTCATTGTGGAGTGGGTTTTGCAAATTTCTTATATGGTGGGCCTGTTATATGTCACAATGTCCACCTTACAAGGATAACAGATGTCAAACAGCAGAGAGGCTGGAGTTGCCAATCCATATCCCTACATGTGACATCGGCGAACAAATTAGGCAACCTATGTATTACCCAGATTACACTCTCAACCCGTGTTTCATACAGAAACACACTTGCCTAGGTAACAACCACTTTGTTAGTAGTACCCTGCATGTTGCCTACAGATAGTAACCATGGTGTGATTGCCGTGGACTACAGAGGGCACGGCACCCTGTTCCATCACTACCATAGGCACATAATTGCAGACAGTGCGCCTTCATTATGTTCCCCACTGGACACCTGCAACAACTGTAGTGCCATCAAATGTGACCCACAAAGGACATACCATGCCTTAAACACATGCCCTGTATGGACAGATGCCACTGACACCAGGGAGTACCTGTATCATGCTGTCAATGTAGGTGCAGGGTCAACCTGGTGTCCACTGCCAGCTCCCACCACGTGAGGCCAGGACTGGCACATCTAATGATAACAATCTGTGTGCACAGCATGGCCCAGACACCCCAGGTACAGTTCCACATGTCACAGAACATGGATGTGGGATGTGTTCACATCCCAGACACCATCAATGTCATGGACTATAGAACACATACATGGCAAGCATTGCACAGCACTGGCCACACACAGTAGTAACCCGGATGACTGGATGGTGAATACAGTACCCACCTGTGTGGGCTAATCCAGACACTACACCCCTGAGCCACACTGCAGACCTTTTTCATGTGGCCTGATGCCAAGGTATACCCTTCACCTAGCCTTGTACAGCCTTCTGGCACAGTCAACCACTGCACACCTGTGAAGCAATGCACCCATGCATATCAGTACTGGCACCCTGTGTCTGTGTGAAGCATAATGGTTTTGACCCCATTCACACTCACTACAACTCCCATTGGCCGACTGAAGCATGCCGTCTGATGTCAGACACCTTCACATACCCTTTGCCCATATATCATACAGATAACCCCTGTGGTACATGTGATACTTGCATATTACTGTATTGTGGCACACTAGCTAGTTAGGAAGTCTATTCCTGACCCTGCCAACTGTGTTAATGTTTGTGAGTCCCTGAGAGAGTGTGGCTGTGCTGACGACACCTGTTCATGTGGACAGGCACGTATACTACACCTACCTTATCACTCCCATATCACTATTGCAGATGTCACTCACCATCAGATATACATTTGGACAGCTCCCCAACATGTAAGCTATGTGGCACAGGCGATAACTGCATAGACATGTGATAGCGATACATAGTCAGTCAGGGGTTTGAAACCCTGTACTGGTAAGTGTGTGACACAAACATACTTAGGTTTTGCTCTCCCACCACTTCCCTGACATACTTTGTGTCTGTCTCTCTCACTCCCTCTCTGGTGGTTGTGGAGAAGTACACCTGCTTTGCTTAGGCAGCAGCTTGTGTTTTGTAAGTGATGCTCATGATCAGCTGATGTCCTCTGCATGAATTGCAGTTCCCCTCTAGCTGATTGCATGTGGAACAGCTGTGGTAAC